>NC_041386.1:85409466-85473194 GCF_002162155.2 Triticum dicoccoides
CGGCGCGGCTCGGGCTGGCCGGCCGTGGGCTGCGGTGGGCCGCGGCGGTGGGGAGAAGAGAGAGGGCGCGGCGCGGGATGAGGTGGCGGCGTCTGATTCGTCGGAGGCGGCGGTCGGACATGTCCGGGGTGGTGGGGATCTTTGTCCGGTGCGCGAGGTAGGGGAAGGCTAGGGTTAGACCGCGAATTTCGGAGGGTTGCACATATATATAGGTAGAGGGAGCTAGGAGAGTCCAAATGAGGTGCGGTTTTCGGCCACACGATCGTGATCGAACGCTCTAGATGATGGAGAGGATCTTGGTGGGTTTTGGGCCAAATTGGAGGGGTGTTGGGCTGCAACACACACGAGGCCTTTTCGGTCCCTCGGTTAACCGTTGGAGTATCAAACGAAGTCCAAATGATACGAAACTTGACAGGCGGTCTACCGATAGTAAACCAAGGCCGCTTAGTAAGTCTCGGTCCAATCCGGAAATGTTTAATCCCCACACACGAAAGAAAGCTAGAAATGACCACCGGAGGAGAACGAAGCGCCGGAATGCAAAACGGACAACGGGGAAAATGCTCGAATGCATGAGACGAACAAGTATGCAAATGAAATGCACATGATGACATGATATGCAATGCATGACACGCAAGCAAAGACAACGCAACAACATCGAATAACTCCACGACACCTGGCACATCGGTCTCGGGGCGTTACAAAGTGTTCCTCCGGTATTCGGGAGTTGCATAATCTCATAGTCACAGGAACATGTATAAGTCACGAAGAAAGCAATAGCAATAAACTAAACGATCATAGTGCTAAGCTAACGGATGGGTCTTGTCCATCACATCATTCTCTAATGATGTGATCCCGTTCATCAAATGACAACACATGTCCATGGCTAGGAAACTTAACCATCTTTGATTAACGAGCTAGTCAAGTAGAGGCATACTAGGGACACCCTGTTTGTCTATGTATTCACACATGTACTAAGGAAATATAAATAACAACTTTATTATTGTCTCTAGGTCATATTTCCTTCATTCGACTGATCCCGACCAGCACGCCCCACCAACTCCGCTGCAACTGCGCCGCCACCCCCACCAGTAGATTGCCGAGGCAAAGGCGACCGCCCGCAGCCCAAGTCGCCCGCCACCCGCACCGTAGGATGGTGTGGATCTTGGCAACCACCAACTAGCCAGAAGTAGTCCACATCGCCGCACAACCCCGTGTGCACCACCACCACGTCGCCCCGCTCTCACCCGGCACATCGGCCACCTCCCGCGCCGCACCCCAGTCCCCCCTACACCGGATCCGGCTGGACTTGGGCCAGGAACAAGGTGAGCGCAACCGCTCGAGCAGGCCTCCCCGCAGCTGCTACGCCACGACCAAGGAGTAGCCCGCCGTAGAACACCAACCACGCCGCCAGATAGCTTGCTTGCCGCTGCGCCGGAGAGCCCCGTGAAAGCCCTCCACCCCCGCCTGTTTAGTTGTCCCACACCAGCCACATCTCGGGCGGAGAGGAAACAGAGCCCCGCCGCCACCTATGCCGGTCAGACTTTGCCCTGCGGCGCCTCACGGCGACGGCGGGGGAGAGGGACGGGAGGGCGGGGGTAGCTAGCGGCGCACCCAAGGTTTGCCCCCGGCCATCCATAGGGATGACGCGAGGGGAGGCAGGTCACCGGGTTGTGGGTTTACGCCGCTCTTTTAGTTCAGAGGGACTGTTCTTTTATACCGCACTAAAAGCAAATTTGGGCACCACTAAAGGGATATTGAGGGAGTGTTAGATGCCAATATTTTCTAATAGCTTTTGTTTTATGGCACTAAATATTTTTTGACCATGCATTCGAGTTGGTCTTGGGCGCAAAAGCAAGAAACGGTTTCTAGGGGCGTGTTTGGTTGCAGTAGTGAACAGTAGCTGCATTGCATACACATCTCAACCCAGCCTGGTTGAGCAAAAACAGCCCCAAATGCGTCATCTACAAGTTGTTTGGTTGCCTGCATCTAAGGTCCCTCCATTAGGTAATACGCAAGTGCACTTTGTTTGGTTGCCTGCACTGGCCCAAGGGGCACATGAACACGGTGTTTGGTTGCACACATGAGGTATGATTAAGAGCTAGCACTTGCACTTAACACACAGGGTTAAGAGCTTTTAGAGGGAGGGGAGAAGAAATGCAGTGTGTGCCGGACAATGGCGACTTCGGTGGATAGTGGTCGTGGCACCGTGTCCGACATGACGAGCATGGAGTCGTGGACGAACGACCCCGTCGGCGGCACGGCAAGCGACACCGTCGGTGAACTAGTTGCGATGTTCGCGCAAAGACAGTCGACAGAGAAGGAGAATGCAGTGCTCGCGCAATGGTATCGTCAGTGCAATGGGCGAGAGAGGAGGCCGAGATGATCGACGCCGGAAATGACTCCAGTGTAGTAGGGCGAGAGAGAGGAGGCCAAGATGATCGACCCTGTCGGCAGGGCGGCGAACTGCAGTGTGCACGGAGGCAGAGGACACAAGAAAGCAGTGTGTGTGCCATTGCAGCGTCAGTGCAGTAGGAGGACGACGGAGAGTAGGCCGAGATGCGCGACACCGGAAACGACTCTAGTGTAGTAGGACGTGGGCAAGGAGATCAAGGGGAAGGGCGCCGGCGTCGAAAGGGACGAATAGGAAGGCTCTAAGCACAAGACAGAGGAGCTCGACATGGCGGCGGCAGTGCAGTAGGCTGCTATTCAAAGAGAGATGAAGCTACGATCGTCGAAACCAAAAATTTACAACACGAATGTTGTGTGGAACTGCGAGATTAGGCTGTTGGTCAAATGAAATTTTAAGCGATCGATCGTGCGCGGCGAATCTGACAAAATTCGTCTAGAATAGTTTCAAACCGGGAAGACAAAGTTAAGAACTTATGGTCAACGAAACTATGAACCGATCGCCTGAATGGAACCGTAGCATCGAGATGCATCTTTTACATGTAGAGCTTACCTCGAATCGAAACACCGTTGTGTAGATTGGAAGAGGCTAGGAAGAACAAAATTAGAGAGAAGGTTACTAGAGGTAGGAGAAGATAAGCAGGCACATGCTGCATACAAGCCCCTATCCCTCCCATCTCTCCTTGTGCAAGTGGTCTATCATATGCACTCATCTCAGTCTGGCTCGCTAGAAACTGCCGATCTGAACGTTTATAGCAAGCCAGGCCCAAGTATGCTTTAAGGTTCGTGTCATGCGGGTCGCATAGTAACGCGGTCAATCAAACGGATCACTTTCTTCTCACGCGGACTAGGCTAGGCCATATACAGACAACCAAACACGCCCTAGACTACACCAGATTTGATTCCATTTCATACCAGATGCAGATATCAATCGAAGATACTCAAATACGGCAGATGCAAACAGTGTCGAAATCAAATCAAACACAAATACAAACATGTACTGTAGTACTATGTTTCTGATTAAAAAAATGATGGTGAAAAAATGGAGACGGATAACCACTACCGGTAGTAGTACTAAGTAACTAAAGAGTAGCAGGAGACGGGAACGGTAAAGCTAATCTCACAGTTTGCATCAGTCACTCGTCGATCGTCGGCACGCTCGCGGCGCTGCGCCTCTGGCTGCTGAAGGGCCCTGTGACGGTCCGGCCGACGAACTTGCCGGCCTTGGTGATGCTTTTGCCGACCGCGTCGATCCCCGTGCCCACCATGTGAACCCCCGGCCCGTCCTTGTGAACGCCCGACCCGTCCTTGTGGACGCCCGAACCGGTCACGGCAGCGCCCACCGCGACGCCCGTGCCGGCCACGTTGGTGGTGACCGTGGACGGAGCGGCCACGCCTCTGGCTGCGTCCGCGGACCCGCTGACGGCGGGCCCCGTCGCCTCCCTCGTCTTCAGCCGCTCCTCCACCGTCCTCTTCTCCAGCTCCAGCGCCCGCAGCGCCTCCTCCTTGGTGTAGAGGTGGTAGAGCACCTGCGAATACACAGCTCCATCGAGTCCTCGGTCGCTATGAAACGTAGCACAGGTCGAGGAGAAGGCATGCATGGGCTTACCCTGACGGTGAGCACGCCCCGGTCCTTCTTGTCCTTGACCTTGGTGGTGTCCAGCGACGACAGCAGCTGCAGGTTGATCTCCTGCACGGTCTCCACCTCCAGGTCGCTGAGGGGCAGCTTGACGATGCCCAGCCTCTTGTCTTGCTTCAGGCTGTCCTCGTCGAACACCTCGAGGATGATGTGCTGCGTCTCCTTGTCCTCGGCGATGAGCTCGAACGTCTCGTTCCACTCCGGGTTGAGGTTGTCGTCGATGACCCGGGTCCTCTCCTTGAACATGGGGCGGATGAAGAGCACCACGTAGGGGTCCGACTTGCCGATGAACTCCTTGTTCTTGAGCGACTCCCCGCGCACCACCGTCACCGTCACCTTCCCGTGCGGCTTCAGCTCCAGATCACTGCACGGAAACATGTCGTTGTCAGTCCGTCAGACAGACAGACACCCTAATTTCAACTCCTGACCGAGCTCTGTCAACAGAACCTTATGTCGACGTCAACGCCCAGTGGAACGACGATTCTATGCGGCCATTGGAGCATGTCAGTGATCAATGACGCCACGGTGTCCTGCAGAAAAAAGGAGTAACCAAAAAATAATCATCCGTCGACACAGAGATAATACAAGCAGCAAGAAGGGGAGGAAGCAAACTCGGGACATACGTCGATCATGTCTGAAAGTCCGGGCATCGCCGTCAGGCTTCCCCCGACCGCCTTCAGTATGTAGTCGATCCTCGGTTTTGGCTGAAGGCGATGCAGAAGAAACCATTTACCGCGGCCACATACAGAGAACCAGTGATGCTCAAGGATTCATACCGGGAGAAAATTTAGAGTGGTTGCAAGAAGCGTACGTACGTACCTCTGCCAGAAGAGCAATGACAACAGCAGAGATGCATGGTATCTCGTCAGACAATTGGAAGACCACGCGGATGATGGTGAACACCTGAAGGTTCTTGAACTGTATATACAAGCAGTAAGCATATATATGGGAATTGATTTACTACCATTTGTAGTTCGATTGAAATGCTTGTGTAGCCGTGCTACTTGCAAATATATATCACACGAACATAACTTGCAAGGTCAAATTTCACAAGGTTTAAATTGTCATGAAAAAACTGCTGAAAATTTAAGGTAGGCCCGTTTTGTCAGGCCGCCGGCACATTTGCAGACCTGAATCGGGAGTGAAGCGACTAGAGTTTCAACTGCAAGGACGATATTCGGATCCCCACCCCACTTGAAGTCGATATCCATCGTGATTTGCCCTTTCTGAAAGCTCTGGACCCGAATGCCTGGACAATATCATCACTCATCAGAAACCTTTAGAACAAGATTATCTACCACTTAATACTGTAGAATTAATGCCACGTTGTCCTGGCAACCTTCAATTTTAGGTGGCACGGTGCCTAGTGAGAGTCTGCTGAACTTGAGTGCGGATATCCCCACCGGTCGATAAACGTCGAGTATAGGCTCCACGGAGTCCCTGATGACCATGGTTGCTGCCTGTAACCAAAAACAACTGTACATTAGAGCAGATGTCAACAACAACAGAGCAATAAGTAGTTCATGGGCTCATACTTCAAAAACTCGTTAACTCTATAGATAAACCCTTTTTTTTGTCTAAACGAATGGGAGGGCCCTCCTGCCGAGAAAAACTGGAAGAACACAGGAGGTTAATTATGTGTACCTCTTCAACAAAAGGCCAAAGCTTGCTCAATTGTCTGTTGAGCCATTTAACCTGAAGAACGGAACCGAAACGTTAAAGTACGAAAGCAAGCAAAATAACAGGTGAGCATACTCATTATGCAAGGAAATCATTGGTACTTGGTACCACCACAAGGATAACTGAGTTGGAAAATGTCATCCTCATATCAGATTTTTTTTCCTCAGCTTACACCTATTTGCAATGATACTGGGGTAATTTTGTCCTAATGTTTTGAATTTCTTAAAATTAGGAATTTGATGACTTATCTGGTCTGAACTCGAATGCGCTCACGTCTAGTAAAAGACTAGAGTGGCATAGCTTGTTCTTGTGCATATTTTACATATTATGATTAATCGGGAATGTGGAAAGAGCCATAGTAACACAACAGTAAGTAGCATTTCACCTGGTCATACTCCGGGAATGAAATCCATTGAGGGAGATTTTCTCCGCATATTTTCTTCAGATCCTCACGGTTGAGAGATCCTAGCACATTGACATCGGCAGCCTGTTTCAAAACGAATTTTGTTTGTCTCAAACTACAGTAATTATCACGAAACAAAACTTCCACTTGCAGCTTCATTTCAAAAACAGTGTAAAAACAGAACTTGAACTGAAAGGAGTTCCCAGGACCAATCTACTCCGGCGCATTGCCGTCAGAAACTCAGGCTTGAGCCAAATTTCATTCCCAAAGTCGGGGCGTCAGGCGCAGAAACCGCTTTCAGAACGCAAATAATCAACGATGAGCCTGAGAAAACGTCTGTGAGCCTGAATCCTTGTAGCGGATCAACTCAGGCTCCTACCTGAACATATATCTACGAGTCGATGCGAAAATGATCATCGACAATGGCGCAACGCAAACCAAACATCGCATGAATGCAGTGATCAATGTAGAGCATCCGGGCAGGCGCACTTGCCTTGGCGCTGCGTTTGTGGGCGCGGCGAGCCATGGCGCGCGCCCAGCCGGCGATGAGGGCGACGCCGAGGATGAATCCAAGCATGATCCCCGAGAAGAACCCCATTTTCTCCTGTGAGTCGCCTGGATCGCGATCGGGGAGGGGATTGTTTTCTTCGTGTGTAGGATCCTCGATCCAAATTCTATCGCTGTGAATTTGGGGGCGAGTTTTGCGCGTGCACTAACGTGCGATTGGTGGAGATGGCTGTGATCACGCTTGCTTTTGCATGGCTGGATCCGCGCACGCTTTTTTATTAGTTTTGACGCGTCGACTTGCCCGAGCCGAGTGATGGACGAGCTCCATCGCCTCTAAAAGGGCTGTGAGGTAACGACATTCCTAAGGTACTACGAAATGGTTGGGAAAAAAGGGACTACGAAATGGGCCCAATACGCTGCTGGCAGATGGGCTTGGATACGCGGGAGGAGGAGCGTGGTCGAAAATCCCTAAAAAAAAGGAGCGTGGTCGAAATGTTTGTCTTGCGTCGTGGAGATCATGAGGTTGTCCTTGATGGTGGTCGTCAGCTTGTCATACATTGCTTTTGGTGCTACTCCCTCCATTTCTAAATATTTTTCTTTTTAGAGATTTCAAATGGACTACTACATACGAATGTATATAGACATATTTTAGAGTGTAGATTCACTCATTTTGTTTTGTATGTAGTCATTTGTTGAAATCCCTAGAAATACAAATATTTAGAAACGGAAGGAGTATATCACAAAGTAAGGACATGCACGATGTTTCTCTTAAGCATCACATGTGGCTCCTCGAGCATGTGAATGTAACTACCTGATATGTTGCACCATCATGAAGTAGTCATGGATGCAATGCTTTTTGATGAATGTGCATTGGTTCAACTGCACAAGAGATCCCAATCACGATGCCTCCCTTTGTAGCAAGGGATTTGGCCGCTGGTTTGACAAAGATGTGGATGTGCCTAATGAGGCGGTAGTCAATCTTGGAGGCAACATCTAGTTTCTTTGGGAGGAGGGTGAGGAGCGTCTAGTTAAGGCCTTGGAAGCCATGGTCATTCATTATGTCAGCCTTCACACCCCCCCTCCCTCAAGTGAGGCTTGAGGAACTCCGCCATGAAACCATATGGTCTGACGCCTTCCCACACGGCAACTATCACATCACCTCCTCCTCCCGAAAGGGGCCTCGAGGCCGGCCAAGTCCTCCGCCCAGAAACTTAGTAAATCCTGGTCTAGGGAGAACTCATACTCGGGGAGTGGGGTAGCTCCCCCACATGAATATTTTACTACATGCCTCATTCCATCGTTCCACCGTGCATTCACAGTGTGAGGTCTTCAATGATTGGTCGAAGTACTACCGGGCTATGGCGATCTTCATTTTGAAAGGTCATTTCATTCTTGCATGCCCATATCTTCCAATGGATGGTGAGTAGGGTTGTTAGCTATATATGATGATCAAGACCGGTTGGCATCATGCAATCCTAGAGGTGGTGGTGGAGTTGGGGGTAGGATACCAATTCGCTGCCAAATTATGTTGGCAAGAAGGCATAGTATTAAGATATGCATGACCTTTTCGCATTCGTGATCACATCTCGAGCAGATGGCGTCCGGGGAGATGTGCTTGTGAAGGAGGTTTGCCTTGGAGTTGAGGTGGTCCCTGAATAGAAGCCATGCAAATATTTTGAAACGGTTAGGAACCTTGAGGTCCAAATGGTCCTATCATAGGTGTCATTGCCAACTTCAATCATAGTCAGGTCACAGGCGAGCTTGGAGGATAACTACTGGCCTTCTTTGAGGAAGCAGGCATTCAGTGACGGCTAGAAATCCTGCAACAAAGACAAAAGAGAATCCAATTCGTGATGCTTTTATTGAACATATAAATGATGAAAGGGTGGTAGGCATTCTCAGGCCATCCACGCGTCCACCCTTTGCATTTTCACATCACTCCCTCCCTAGCTTATGTCGATGTCGCCTGGGCCCGGTCGTGTGGCCCTTTGCGTCCCGCGCGTGAAGCGAGCGAGCGCACAAATATCTCTCTCGCCAGCCCATCTCTCTCTCCCTCGTCTCTTCTCATCCCCCTCCTCCCATCTGTTCGCCCCTCTTAACTGCAAGCACCGGCACCAACGTGCCCTCTCGGCCGCAAGAGCCGGCACTTGCGTGGGATGGAAGCGGCCGCCACCGAGAGAAGCTCCGGCCTCCCCTCCTCACCCTCCCTGTCTCCTCTCATCCACCGGGACAAGCCGAGAAGCGGATGAGAGGGCCAGAGGCTGAGGAGGGACGAGCGGCGCACGTGAGAGGCTGCCCTACCTATATATCTAAATGGACTCGGAGCTCGGCCACGCCGGTACCCTCCCTCCCTCCCAGGATCCATCGATTGGATCGAATCGCTCTGCGCCGGGTTTCGTGGCTGATTGATTAATTTGCCGGTTCTTGCGTTCGTAGATTGGGCGGGGATGGACAAGCTAGACATGGTCGGCGACGAGAGTGCGGCCAGGCCTGACTTGGCCTGCCCCTACTGTTTTCAGTGGCTATAACTACAACTGCAGTTTTAACTCATGCGATTGAAGATGGTGTTGATCGGCAACGTCCATATTTCTTTTGGCCCTATTTTCCTGACGGAGAGGTGCTCACATTTGGTTGATCCTTTAATGATCGTTTGATTGGATCCCTTTGCATGATTTCATCTGACCTCTATGTCTTCATTGAAGATGGTGTTGGTTGGCAACGTCCAGATTTCTTTGTGCTTTCTGGTACCTCTGAAAATAAGATTATTTCTATGAATTCATCAGTTAAGCTTCTTGTAGGATCGAAAGTATGTCTAGAGGGGGGGTGATTAGACTACTTGACCAAATAAAAATCTAGCCTTTTCCCAATTTTAGTTCTTGGCAGATTTTAGCTATCTTAGCACAAGTCAAGCAATCTCCACACAATTCAAGCAAGCATGCAAAAAGAGTATATGAGCAGCGGAAAGTAAAGCATGCAACTTGCAAGAATGTAAAGGGAATGGTTTGGAGGATTCAAACGCAATTGGAGACACGGACGTTTTTGTCGTGGTTCCGATAGGTGGTGCTATCGTACATCCACGTTGATGGAGACTTCAACCGACGGAGGGTAACGGTTGCGTGAGTCCACGGAGGGCTCCACCCACGAAGGGTCCACGAAGAAGCAACCTTGTCTATTCCATCATGGCCGTCGCCCATGAAGGACTTGCCTCACTAGCGGTAGATCTTCACGAAGTAGGCGATCTCCTTGCCCTTACAAACTCCTTGGTTCAACTCCACAATCTAGTCGGAGGCTTCCAAGTGACACCTAGCCAATCTAGGAGACACCACTCTCCAAGAAGTAACAAATGGTGTGTTGATGATGAACTCCTTGCTCTTGTGCTTCAAATGATAGTCTCCCCAACACTCAACTCTCTCTCACAGGATTTGGATTTGATGGAAAGAAGATTTGAGTGGAAAGCAACTTGGGGAAGGCTAGTGATCAAGATTCATATGGTTGGAATGGAATATCTTGACCTCAACACAAATGTAGGTGGTTCTCTCTTAGAAAATGTGTATTGGAAGTCTAGGTATGTTCTGATGGCTCTCTCCACGAATGAAGAGTGGGTGGAGGGGTATATATAGCCTCCACACAGAATCTAACCGTTACACACAATTTGCCAAACTCGGTGGGACCGAATGGTTAAACTCGGTCGGACCGATTTAGCAAACCTAGTGACCGTTAGGATTTTCGGTGGGATTGAGATGCAACTCGGTAGGACCGATATGGTTAGGGTTAGGGCATAACGTAATCTCGGTGTGACCGATTACACAAACTCGGTGGGACCGATTTTGGTAATAAACTAACCAGAGAGTTGGTCAGGTAAACTCGGTGGGACCGATTCGCTCATCTCGGTGAGACCGGAATGTTACAAAAGGGAAACAGAGAGTTTACATTGCAATCTCGGTGGGACCGATCGCTCATCTCGGTAAGACCGAAACATTACGAAGGGAAACAGAGAGATTACAATCCCATCTCGGTGAGACCGAGATCCCTATCGGTGAAACCGAATTGCTAGGGTTTGTGGCAGTGGCTATGACATTTGAAACTCGGTGGCGCCGGATAGATAGAATCGGTGGGGCCGAGTTTGACTTTTGGTTTAGGTCATATGTGGATGTGGGAAGGTAGTTGAGGGTTTTGGAGCATATCACTAAGCACTTTGAGCAAGCAAGCCATTAAGCAACACCTCATCCCTCCTTGATAGTATTGGCTTTTTCTATAGACTGAATGTGATCTTGGATCACTAAAATGTAAAATGTAGAGTCTTGATCTTGAAGCTTGAGCCAAACTTTTTGTCCTTAGAATTTTGAGGGATCCACTTTCCTCATCCATGCCATGCCATTCATTGAGCTTTTTCTGAAATATTAATCTTGGAATAATGTTAGCTCAATGAGCTATATGTTGTCAGGAATTACCAAAACCACCCAGGGATAGTTGCACTTTCACTTCTTCTCTATTCAAATTGAATCTGAGAAGACCCTGGAGCAATGACCTCTATGTCTTCATTCAGTTATTAGGCTTGGGCAAATCAAACCTGCAAAGTTTAGTGAAGATTTCAAAGTACAGGTAGATTACTTTGTGTTGCCTATAGTCCTATAACTAATATTGTTTCATTATAAACATCCTTTATGTGTTGCTTCAGTTATAAGGCTCGGGCAGGCCAAATCTGCAAAACTCGACAAAGATTTCAAACTACAGGTACATTATTTTGTGTTTCCTACAATCCTAGATTTCTCTAGGATGACCCAAACAATAGACTGCGGGTAGGTTGTGTATGAGACTATAGACATGCACATGATGTGGATCTGCTTACAATAATTTTGCAATACTGAGATTTGTTTAGATGCTCACTTTTCTTACTGATGTTGCTTAATAATTGTTTTTGTGCCATATACACATTAAATTGCGTCATGCCAATCAGCACACCCTGTGAGTCCTCTCCTCCAACGCCTCTGCCTCACCCAACTATCTAGAGGTAATTAGTTTGATCTGCTTCGGGTGAAGATGCCCTCTAACATGTGGCTTCTTAGTTGGACACGTTTATGTTCATGCATGATGCTCTTGTTGGGGAATGTAGCAATAATTCAAAATTTTCTACGTATCACCAAGATCAATCTATGGAGTCATCTAGCAACGAGGGAGGAGTGGATCTACATACCCTTGTAGATCGCGCGCGGAAGCGTTCAAGAGAACGGGGTTGATGGAGTCGTACTCGTCGTGATCCAAATCACCGATGATCCTAGCGCCGAACGGACGGCACCTCCGCGTTCAACACACGTACGGAGAAGCGACGTCTCCTCCTTCTTGATCCAGCAACGGGAAGGAGAGGTTGATGGAGATCCAGCAGCACGATGGCGTGGTGGTGGAAGTAGCGGGATTCCAACAGGGCTTCGCCAAGCGCCGCGGGAGGAGGGAGATGTGTCATGGGAGGGAGAGGGAGGCGCCAGGGCTTAAGTTAGGCTGCCCTCCCTTCCCCCCACTATTTATAGGGCCAAGGGAGAGGGGGGGCGCAGCCTTGGCCCTTCCTCCAAGGAAGGGTGCGGCCAGGGAGGAGTCCATCCTCCCCAAGGCACCTCGGAGGTGCCTTCCCCCTTTAGGACTCTTTCTTTCCCTTATCTCTTGGCGCATGGGCCTCTTGGGGCTGGTTCCCTTGGCCCATACAGGCCAAGGCGCACCCCCTACAGCCCATGTGCCCCCCCGGGGCAGGTGGCCCCACCCGGTGGACCCCCGGGACCCTTCCGGTGGTCCCGGTACAATACCGGTGACCCCGAAACTTGTCCCGATAGCCGAAATAGCACTTCCTATATATAATTCTTTACCTCCGGGCCATTTCGGAACTCCTAGTGACGTCCGGGATCTCATCCGGGACTCCGAACAACTTTCGAGTTACCGCATACTAATATCTCTATAACCCTAGCGTCACCGAACCTTAAGTGTGTAGACCCTACGGGTTCGGGAGACACGCAGACATGACCGAGATGACTCTCCGGCCAATAACCAACAGCGGGATCTGGATACCCATGTTGGCTCCCACATGTTCCACGATGATCTCATCGGATGAACCACGATGCCGAGGATTCAATCAATCCCGTATACAATTCCCTTTGTCTAGCGGTACGATACTTGCCCGAGATTCGATCGTCGGTATCCCGATACCTTGTTCAATCTCGTTACCGGCAAGTCTCTTTACTCGTTCCATAACACATCATCCCGTGATCAACTCCTTGATCACATTGTGCACATTATGATGATGTCCTACCGAGTGGGCCCAGAGATACCTCTCCGTCACACAGAGTGACAAATCCCAGTCTCGATTCGTGCCAACCCAACAGACACTTTCGGAGATACCCGTAGAGCACCTTTATAGTCACCCAGTTACGTTGTGACGTTTGGCACACCCAAAGTATTCCTACGGTATCCGGGAGTTGCACAATCTCATGGTCTAAGGAAATGATACTTAACATTAGAAAAGCTTTAGCGAACGAACTACACGATCTTTGTGCTAGGCTTAGGATTGGGTCTTGTCCATCACATCATTCTCCTAATGATGTGATCCCGTTATCAACGACATCCAATGTCCATGATCAGGAAACCGTAACCATCTATTGATTAACGAGCTAGTCAACTAGAGGCTTACTAGGGACATGGTGTTGTCTATGTATCCACACATGTATCTGAGTTTCCTATCAATACAATTCTAGCATGGATAATAAACGATTATCATGAACAAGGAAATATAATAATAACCAATTTATTATTGCCTCTAGGGCATATTTCCAACAGCTCTTGCGGTGTTTATTGATTATCAATAGATCTGATAAATTCTTTTTTTGCTTAAAAGTTTAATTATGCGTCTTTTCCTGCAGTTAAGTTCCTGAAAAAATGGTGAGTTCAACTTAGAGTTGTAGCAGTCCATGTTTGCTGACAATAGGAGCGCCCATGTATTATAAGCTAATATATGATTCAGGTTGTGATCATTGATTCAAATGGTTAGTTCGTTTTTGAGAAAAATATACACACGCTTTCTTGACGGTCAAGGAGTTTCAGATAGATATGAGAAATTCTTTTTTTTGCTTAAAAGTTTAATTATGTGTTTTCTCTGCATTTAAGTTCCTGGGAAAAAATGGTGAGTTCAACTTAGAGTTATAGCGATCCATGTTTTCTGACAATAGGAGCACCCATGTATTATGACTCAGGTTTGTAAACAGTCATCCATACCTTAGGTACGTATGTTAATGCAGAAGCACCACTATTGAAATAAACGTAGTAACCGTGTCAATCTGAACATTTTAGCAAGTTCATGCATTAACCTTAGGGTCCATCAATGAAACAAAGCCAATCATATGAATTGAAGTAGCTACTGAAATAAAATGGAAAGAACAAAGAGAAAATTGATGGTTATCTGTATGAGAATTCAGAGAATGGGATAGGAGAGGTGGTTCTTCCCAACAGGAAAAAGAGTGGAGTATAGTACTGTTATCCTGCCTTTTCTACTACAATCCCAGTTAGCATAATAATGTGACATGTAAAATCATATTATCGATTCAATTATGATTCAAGCGACATGAACAATTATCCGTGAAATTCACTTCTAAACCGATGTATAGCATTTCACTTTCTAGAAAGGCGCTTGACTGGAATGTATATGTATATAGTTAATAAAATCATAGTGACTGATTTTTCAATTCCTCTATTATTTAGATTAGAGGTGTCTGCATGCCTATTAGCCAAGTGATTGGTATTTCCAGCTCAAAAGAGAAACTGACCGATGTTTTGGCATATTTTCCTATTAGGAATAAATGGATGTGCCCATGCACATATGCACACAGATTTCAGGTTACAGTGTAATTAGGAAACAAATGATACCTCATTGTGTCATCTTGGTCTGAGAAGAGAAAAGGACATGCACTTCAGTAGCAAAAAATTGATTGTCATTGTACTATCTGTAATGCTAAGCATTTATTTGCTAATATCTCCTCAACTGAATTTGTATTTTGTGCCATTTGGCCTTTTAACTATATGGGCATCTGCAGATGGTCTGAAAACCAAGATATGCCAGAGATAATAACTATACGGGCTGCTCCAGATGGACTAAGGAAGGAAACATGTCCTAGGCCTGCATGCTAATATTGTTTTGGCATATTTTCCTATTAGGAATAAATGGATGTGCCCATGCACATATGCACACAGATTTCAGGTTACAGTGTAATTAGGAAACAAATGATACCTCATTGTGTCATCTTGGTCTGAGAAGAGAAAAGGACATGCACTTCAGTAGCAAAAAATTGATTGTCATTGTATTACCTGTAATGCTAAGCATTTATTTGCTAATATCTCCTCAACTGAATTTGTATTTTGTGCCATTTGGCCTTTTAACTATATGGGCATCTGCAGATGGTCTGAAAACCAAGATATGCCAGAGATAATAACTATACGGGCTGCTCCAGATGGACTAAGGAAGGAAACATGTCCTAGGCCTGCATGCTAATATTGTACACCAATGAATGCTTCACTTATTTATACTTAATCGGTTGTGTAACAATAAGCGCGATATTAGCTTTTGTACCCATCTTCATGGTTGAAATACTTTTCTGCAATCTGTGACACATTTGCTTCAGTTTCCATATGTCTTGCTTCATGCTATCAATATTGTTAATAGTTTATCTTTATCTTTCTTTCCCTTTATAGCCTACTTGAATGGATATGGTTCCTGAGAGGCCATTTCTTATGCAGCAGGTCCTGAAGATGGATGTTGCTTGTTTAGATATCTATGATTCCAGATTATTAAAAACGGTTCATGTCATAATGGACGCTATTTTATTGAGAGTGGCTTCGAACAATATGGCATGAACATATTTGTTTTCTCCTTGTCCAATAATGAAATGATCTTTGTGCATATAAAATGGTTATCGATACAATAATTCTTAGTTTTAATTAGCATCTTACGTTAACTGGTTTAAGCCATTCTACTATCTGTAATACAATCCACATTCCACATTGCGTCATCTTTCCATTTATGTTTCCTACTTATTCACTACGAACATCGCTTCTAACTCGCTTCTTGCGCCATTGGCGCAACCAGGTCATCTAGTTTTCATTAAAGAATGCTTAGGGTAGTTGTTACATTAATTTGTTCATATGTTAGTGTGTTGTTTTCGAGAGGGAGGGGGTGTGAATGAGCCAAAATCCCAGGAGTTCAAATTTTATATGTGCTAGCACAATGCACGTGCGTTGCTACAAAACTATAAAATATGAGGAGTTGGGTCACTGCCTTAGCAAGTCGTCAAAATACGTTGGTGTCCTGCGGCCTTCGCATGTGATTCATGATTAAAAATAGTGAAAATATAACTAAAGATCAAGTTGCATGCATTGGTGAATCTTAAGCCATCCGTAGGTTCTTTGCAAGACATAACATTCTGAATGTTGGGTACATGTTAGAATAGGCATTAGTGGATTGACCGTACAAGGTCGCCGATCGGGTAGAACGGCAAGGACTACTGTCGCTTTGGAGTTACAATTTGTTCACTTTCTTATTCTGTGATATAGAATTGGAAGAGTTGGTTGAAAAGAGAAACCGAAAACAAGAGCATAATTTTGAATTGGATTCACATTTTGCATTTGTTATTTGTGCATTCTGCAAGTATTTGTCTCACATGAAAGTAGTAGCGTACTTGTTTATTTGCTTTAGGTCTCATATGTGAGTAAAAGTGCATTTGTTTATTTATGTCTCTTGGAAGTTTACTAGTCCCACATATGGGCTGGGTGCGTTTTTCTTAACATGTAAACATTTCACCTCAATATGAAACATGTATGGAGAAAATGTCGACCTTACATACAAACATACATGACATGCATGATAATTTCAATTTTTATTCTGTTATTTATACTTTAATAAATAATTTACAACTATAGAATAATCAAACACCATGATCATATGTATTTTCAGCTTTGATTCTCCTATTATTACTTCAAATATTCATGTTGCATACAACCAAATATCATTGAAATATTCCCTCTGTTCCATAATATAAAAACATTTTTAACACTGCACTAGTGTCAAAAAAAAAGCTCGTATATTATGGGACAGAGGGAGTATATTACAAAACAATTCTGCAACACCGTGCGGAATATCATCTAGTTTCTTTTAATCCTGCAAACAGAGAACGACAGCATAATTCGGCACATCATTGCAAGAGACGAGGCAAGTGGATTTTGTTTCTTATTTTTTGAGAAACATACGCTAGAAGGAACACAAACCTGCGGTTGAACTGTCAAATCTCTAAAACCAATCCACCATGCCTCTGTCCCTTCCTCTTCCTCCTGGCCACAACCAGAGGAGGGATGCTCTGCTCACTCCAGAACACCTGGTCAGGATCAACCTCTGCCTTCACCATTGCCAACCTCCTGAAGTTTCCCCTGAAGTACATTCTCCCCCACACCTTGGCCTCCTCATAGCTTGTATTGCCCTCCACATTCTGCCCCAAGTCCAGGTCCCTGAAGTTAATGTATGCAGCTCTAGGCCTATTGCTCACATAGGGTGTCATGAGCTCATGCACCCCCCTGACCCAACCCAAATGCTTCTCCTCATATGACACGTTCTTGTCACTTCCCCACTTGACATAGTACTGGAAGTTGTAGAGGTACCCTCTGCGGTGCGCATACGGCGTGTCGGATTCTGGTATCTCGCTCATCCTGCCGCCCTGGGGGTCGATATCGATCGAGCCGCCCTGGTGTTCGACGATCTTGGTGAACAACATGCTTAGACCGGTTGCCGGAATTGGCGATGTCAGGTAGTCTAGCTTGATCTTGTAGTATTCTTTGGGTTGGAGTGTTCTGTCCAGAAACACTTCTGCCGGTTGGCCATTGGTGTAGCCGTAGAAGTAGAGCATCGACTGAATCCAGTTCATCTCTCTGCAATCGCTTGGCTTAATGTCTAGTTCTGGCAAATGGATGCCCATTTGGGTAACCATCCCGCTGCAATTGCCAAGAAAGAATGACTTGAACACCACCAATGGCCGTCTCTTGCCGCCGTCATCGACCTTGGGCTCCATTTCCAGCTTGACGAAGAGATCGTCCGGGAGGGCGTGTGCCACGAGCTGCCATTTGGTCAGGAGACGGAGCATTGCTTCCTCGTCCTCGTCACCATGCCGGAGTAGCCGACGGACGGTGAAGGCGGATACGACGCTCGGGACGGGGACCAGACTCACGGTCCAAGAAACGACGATGCCGAAGCTTCCTCCTCCGCCGCCCCTGATCGCCCAGAAGAGGTCCTCCCCCATGGCTGACCGGTTCAGGAGCTTCCCTCCCGCGTCCACCACCTCGGCGTCTACGACGTTGTCGGCGGCCAGGCCGTATTTGCGCATCATCGGCCCGAATCCGCCGCCGCTGAGGTGCCCACCGACGCAGACCGTGGGGCAGATCCCGGCGGGGAACCCCAGCTCACCACCGCTCCCCTCCGCGACCGCGTAGTAGAGCTCCCCAAGGGTGGCCCCGGGCTGGGCGCGCGCCACGCGGCGTTCCGCATCGACCCGCACTGTTCGGAGCGCGGCGACGTCGATGACGGCGAACGGGCGGCCGCCGCTGGGACGGATCGCGCGATATGATAGGCCTTCGTAGTCGTGGCCTCCGCTGCGGGCGCGGACGGTGAGGCCGTGGGCCTTGCAGCAGGCCACGGACGCCTGCACCTCGGCGACGGTCCTGGGCGTGAGGAGCAGCGATGGCCTCGGCGTCTGAGGCGAGGCGAAGCGGAGGTTCTGGATGGTGGAGGCGAGAAGGGGCGGGTAGGAGGCGTCCGCCGGCGCGTGGACGAGCTCGGACGGGTCGGCGGTGTCCGGCGAGAGGCGGGACACACAACGCAGGAAGCTCTCGTGGAGGCCGCCCTCTTCTTCTTGGAGCTCCTGCGGCTGCGGGGACGAAGGCGAGACGAGGAGGAGCAGGAGGAGGAGGGGACAGAGACGCGTGAATGGCCGCATCGTCTTCTTGCCCTGGCTCCCCTTGCTCTGCCTACGAAACTACTATGCGTGATCTAACCGCTGGCCTCCACTTTGTCCAACACATGCACGGCCGGATCAGTGCGATCATGCGCAAATCGGCTACCCAGTGTCGTGTGTATAGCAACACTGCTCTGCCTAAGCAATTATGAGCGGGAGAATGGTGATAGGATCAAGGTGTTCTAGTTGGCTTTGAATATGGTATAGGTGGACTCCCCTCACGCTCACGCTGATGGTGACAGGTGACTGAAGTCTGGAGAGGAGAAAACGAAACTACTTTGCGAACGACAGATGCGTGGCCGATTCAGGGACGATGCAAAATCTGACGATGTACTGAAGTTTGCTTTCTAGCACCAACGGCTTGATTAACAGTGTCGAAGCTTAGCACGCCATGATTCGACAGGCCAACTGCTCGGTATTTCCAACACACCTAAAATTGCTCCATCACATCGTGTCACGTCACATCACTAAAATGTACTTTCTTGGTTCGAAAATACTCCCTCCGTCCCATAAATGTAAAAAAACGCTCTTATATTATGAGAGAGAGGGAATAATTGTGAAAATAAATAAATGTATATAGACATATTTTAGTTCTAAATGCATTCTTTTTATCCCATTTCGTGATAAGTGAACTCCTTCTCAACTCTCCATACTACAAACCTGCATTGGTTGAACTCAACTAACATAGTGTTACTACCAAAGAAGGAGGGTGTTGAGGACATATCACATTTCCGCCCCATCGGTCTCATCCATGCTTTCCCAAAAATTCTGCAAAATTCATGGCAACTCGACTAGCTCCGTTCATGAATGGGCTGGTGTCCTGTTCTCAAAGCGCGTTCACCAAATCAAGAAGTATTCATGATAACTTTATGTTTGTTTGGGGCTTCGCCCGACGTCTACACCGGACAAAGACTCCTTCCTTGTTGCTAAAGCTGGACATAAGCAGTGCCCTAAGGGTTCGAGTCGTTGACCGACGATCCCATCGATCCTTTGTTGATCTCACGTCGGGACTCTCAATGAAGCACCAATGTCGGTGGTAAAACCGGCAAACCTCAGGGTATGGGGTCCCGAGCTATGGATTTTGGATCATTGGTAACAGGGACGAAGGGGGTAATATTTACACAGGTTCGGGCCCTCTCAAATAAGTAATACCCTACGTCCTGCTTTTGATTGTATTAATGATGATGTATCGAGTGCAAGCTTGATCTACCTCGAGATCGTAAGGAGAGATCTAACCCTAGGGCTAGGTGAATGTAATTGTGATTGGATCTCCTCTATAGGTTAAACCCTCTAGCTTATATACACGCCAGGTAGGGCATCTAGGGTTACATGGTCGGTATCCATGGGGCGCATGGAGACGGTAGGAAACATCTTGGAGTACACGCCAAGTCTTCGGTAGAGCCAGTCTTAAACACACCCAGGCATGAAGCTCTCAGAGTCTTGCCGTATGGGAGCCAGGGCATGAAGGCCCGGACCGAGAACTGTAGACTGACTAGGTTGGTACCCCCTAGTCCAGGACACCATCACCACCGCCATCGTCTTCCACCGATCCATCTTTAGAGTTGTACTGACGCATTGACCTTCCCAAGCCTAGCTGTCATCGACGTCACCACGACGTCAGACAATGCCACCATCATGCGTGTGTCCATCATCACGCACCCACTATCAAGACCCCACCGCTCCATGTCGCCGAGACCCGCCATTGTTGACGTGCCTGATACCACGTCGCTCCTTCTTCGCGAACACCACTTGTTGCCACTGGTCGCATCCCCTCCACTTGCAGTTCCTCTAACCAAGCACCCAAACGCCCTAGGCAATGTCTCCAAGAAGGGCACGACACACGCAGTGCTACCGCCGCCCAATCTAAGGAGATTTTGGGTCTTCACCCGGGCATGGGGCGAGGTGGAGGGTAGGGATCTCGACGGCGCATGCAAGGAGGAGAACGGCGACCTTGGTCATTGCCACCGTCAGGATGAGCGATCCATCCAGAGTTTCCTCTGGTCTGATGTCACCTCTACCAGCCCCCACGAACGCACCGAGGCCGACGACCGGGATCGCAAGCCACCATGTTGATAACCCACAAGTATAGGGGATCGCAACAGTTTTTGAGGGGAGAGTATTCAACCCAAATTTATAGATTCGACACAAGGGGAGCCAAAGAATATTTGTAAGTATTAGCAACTGAGTTGTCAATTCAGTCACACCTGGAGATTAATTATCTGCAGCAAAGTGATCAGTAGCACAGTAATATGATAGTTTTGATAGTAGTGGCAATAGCAACAACAACGATAACAGTGATAACAGTGCAATAGTAACGATATCAGTAGTAACTTAGCAAGAAAAATATAAAATAAATTCGTAGGCATTAGATCGGTGATTTGTTGGATGACATTCATCATGTGACAGTCATAACCTAGGGCGATACAGCACTAACTCTAGTTCATAAATATAATGTAGGCATGTATTCCGTAAATAGTCATACGTGCTTATGGCAAGAACTTGCATGACATCTTTTGTCCTACCCTCCTACGGCAGCGGGGTCCAATTGGAAACTAAGGGATATTAAGGCCTCCTTTTAATAGAGAACCGGAATAAAGCATTAACACACGGTGAGTACATGAACTCCTTAAACTACGGTCATCATCGGTAGTGGTCCCGACTATTGTCACTCCGGGGTTGCTGGATCATAACACGTAGTAGGTGACTATAACTTGCAAGATCGGATCTAGAACATGGATATAATGATGATAACATAAACGGTTCAGATCTAAAATCATGGCATCCGGGCCCAAAGTGACAAGCATTAAGCATGGCAAAGTCATGGCAACATCAATCTCAGAACATAGTGGGTACTAGGGATCAAGCCCTAACAAAACTAACTAGATTACATGATGAATCTCATCCAACTCCTCACCGACCAGCGAGCCTACGAAGGAATTACTCACTCTCGGTGGGGAGCATCATGGAATTGGCGATGGAGAAGGGTTGGTGATGACGAAGAACGAAGATCCCCCTCTCCGGAGCCCCAAACGGATTCCGGATTTGGCCTCCCGATGAAGAACAGGAGGTGACGGCGGCTCCATCTCATGGATTGTGATAATTCTTTCTCCCTAATTTTTTTCTCAGAATATGTGATTTTATAGTATCAGGGTTGAGGTCTGCGGGGCCACCAGGTGGGGACAACCCACCTGGGTGTGCCAGGAGGGGGCGCGCCCTGGTGGTTTATGCCCACCCAGGTGCTCCGCACTGGTGGATCTTGGCTCCAGAAATTATCTTTATTGACATAAAAATTCCTCGCAAAGTTTCGTTCCATTCAGAGAACTTTTATTTCTGCACAAAAACAACATCATGATAGTTCTACTGAAAACAACGTCAGTCCGAGGTTAGTTTCATTCAAATCATGCAAATTAGAGTCCAAAACAAGAGAAAAACGTTAGGAAAAGTAGATATGTTGGAGACGTATCACATGTGCAGCGGGAGCGAGCCTGCAGCGGAGAGGAGATCCATCAACAACTCACCGCCCACATGGTCAAGACATTGTCCATCCACCACCTGCGAGCACCGCCAGCCGAGGGCGCCGTCGCCATGCCTACCAGGGCCGCCGCCCCAGATCCAGATTCCTCCACGTTGACCGGAGCGACGAGATCCGCCGCCGCGCGACCCACGCCATCGCCCAAGCCTATCGCCGCCCGATCCCGCCGCCATGTTGCCAGAAGACCCGCACCCCAGGATCTAGGCGCCTGTGCACCGCCGTAAGCCCGCCACCACTGGGAATCGCTGCGTCGTCGGGAGGGCCGCACCCCGCTGATCTGGGCGCCCGCGCCACATGTGGATCCAGCGGAGGGAGGAGAGGCCCTCCACCGCCACCATCACACGCATAGGCTTTGCCCGCGCGACCACTAGCAGCGGCGGAGGGGAAGGTGAGCGTTGGGGGAGGGCTAGGCGGCGGCTGAGACCTCCCATGTTAGCCGCGAGGGGGCCGACACCAGAGGCAGTCTGGTGTGTATCTCATGTCTACTATGCAACTTTATCCTTGTAGATGTTGTTGGGCCTCCAAGTCTAGAGTTTTGTAGGACAACAACAGATTTCCCTCAAGTGGATGACCTAAGGTTTATCAGTCCGTGGGAGGCGTAGGATGAAGATGGTCTCTCTCAAACAACCCTGCAACCAAATAACCAAGAGTCTCTTGTGTCCAACACACCCAATACAATGGTAAATTATATAGACGCACTAGTTCGGTGAAGAGATGGTGATACAAGTGCACTATGGATGGTAGATATAGGTTTTTGTAATCTGAAATATAAAACCAACAAGGTAACTAGTAACAAAAGTGAGCAAAAACGGTATTGCAATGCTTAGAAACAAGGCCTAGGGTTCATACTTTCACTAGTGCAAGTTCTCTAAACAATGGTAGAATAATTGAATCATATAACAATCCCTCAACGTGCAACAAAGAGTCACTCCAAAGTCACTAATAGCGGAGAACAAACGAAGAGATTATTGTAGGGTACAAAACCACCTCAAAGTTATTCTTTCTGAACGATCTATTGGGCTATTCCTATAAGTGTCACAAACAGCCCTAGAGTTCGTACTAAAATAACACCTTAAGATACACATCAACCAAAACCCTAATCTCACCTAGATACTCCAATGTCACCACAAGTATCCGCGGGTTTGATTATACGATATGCATCACACAATCTCAGATTCATCTATTCAAACCAACACAAAGAACTTCAAAGAGTGCCCCAAAGTTTCTACCGAAGAGTCAAGACGAAAACGTGTGCCAACCCATATGCATAAGTTCATGAAGTCACAGAACCCGCAAAGTTGATCACCAAAACATACATCAAGTAGATCGCGTGAATATCCCATTGTCACCACAGATAAGAACATGCTAGACATACATCAAGTGTTCTCAAATCCTTAAAGACTCAATCCGGTAAGATAATTTCAAAGGGAAAACTCAATCCATTACAAGAAGGTAGAGGGGAAGAAACACCATATGATTCAACTATAGTAGAAAAGCTCGCGGTACATCAAGATCGCGCCAAATCAAGAACACGAGAGAGAGAGAGAGAGATGAAACACATAGCTACTGGTACATACCCTCAGTCCTGAGGGTAAACCACTCCCTCCTCGTCATGGAGAGCGTCGGGATTGTGAAGATGGCCACCGGTGATGATTCCCTCCTCCGGCAGGGTGCAGGAACAGGGTCTCGATTGGTTTTTGGTGGCTCCAGAGGCTTGTGGCAGCGAAACTCCCGGTCTAGGTTTATTTCTGGAGGTTTTTGGATTTATAGGAGGTGTTGGCATTGGGGACAAGTCAAGGGGGCCCACGAGGCAACGACAAGGACGGGGGGGGGCGCCCTGGGGGGCGCCCTCCACTCTTGTTGTGGCCTCGAGACTCTTCTTCGGCATCTTTTCTTTCTAGTATTTTTTATATTTTCCAAAAATAATCTCCTTAAATTTTCAGGTTAATTGGACTCTGTTTGATAGTCATTTTTTGCGAAACTCAAAAACAAGGAAAAAACAGAAACTGACACTGGGCTCTAGGTTAATAGGTTAGTCCCAAAAATCATATAAAATAGCATATAAATGCATATAAAACATCCAAGATAGATAATATAATAGCATGGAACAATCAAAAATTATAGATACGTTGAAGACGTATCAAGCATCCCCAAGCTTAATTCCTGCTCGTCCTTGAGTAGGTAAATGATAAAAACAGAATTTTTGATGTGGAATGCTACCTAACATATTTATCCATGTAATTTCTCTATTGTGGCATGAATGTTCAGATCTGTATGATTCAAAACAAAAGTTTAATATTGTAAGTGCATCTAGTGCCACCCCTAGTTGGTTTTGGAGTATTGACGACAAACCTAGTTGAGGGACTAATGTGTTTGTGAGAATTACAGGATAACACAGGTAGAAGTCCCTCATTGATTCGGTTTTACTACCAGAGATGACCCCTAAAATTGTATGAAGACATTGAAGTCAAAGGTGGTATATGAAGATATTCACATTGAAGACTATGACAAAAGAAGACACGATATGAAGCCTATGGAGCTCGATGACTTAGATCTTTCATAGTTCTTTTTCTCTTGTGTTGAGTCATAGGAACCACCGTACTGTTAAGTGGGGTCCAAGAGAACCAGTCAGAATAACTGAAGTGATGCCTAAACCAAAAAACCTATGTCTTCGAGTGAAGACAATGAGAGCGAATCTTGTCTAGAGCCGGACAAGTCAGCTTTGCTTGTAGCCCAAGTAAAGTTGTCGCGTGAGTTTGAAATCTGACCGTTGGAACACGTGTCAGTTCCTTAGTGACCCAGGGTCATTTCAGACAAATCAGGTCGGGTTGCCAAGTGGCTATAAATAGCCCACCCCCTACAACCATAAACGGTTGGCTGCTCAGATTTCAGTGCACGACTTTTGTTGTTTGAGAGCAACCCACCTCGAAGCCTTTGAGAGAAAATTCCTAGCGAGGAGAAAGCCCTAACCACCCAGAGCCAGAGTAAATTGGGCATCACTTAAGTCTTCTTGTCTGAGTGATCTGAAGACTTATTACACTTGAGGACTGTGCATCCTCCAGACGGTTAGGCGTCGCGTTCTGAGCATCCAAGAGACATTGTGGATTGCCAGTGAACGAAGTCTGTGAAGGTTTGGGAGTCTACCTTGAAGACTTACCTGAGTGATTGGGCGAGGACTATGTGACCTTACCTCAAGGATAATACGGTGAGGACTTGGTGTCCTGAGCTGCGTGTTCAGGACTGGGTGTCCAGGACTGTGTGTCCTAAGGTTTAAATACCTAGCCGCTCCAACCAGACGTACAGTTGTCACAACAACTGGAATTGGTCCAACACATCATTGTCTTCAACGAGTCACTGGTTTCATCTTCACTTCCTTTTACTTACTGTTACTCATTGTGAAGCCATTACATGCCTGCTATATCCTTTGTCTTCACAACGTAACTGTATGATTTGTTTGGCTTCATAACTTCTTCCTACCTGATCCTTATTACACTGCAGCTACTTGTCATTGTACTTTCACTCTATTGAATACTTGACCATGGCTTGTCAGTGTAATCTAACTTCCGCTGCATGGTAATAGGCATATCTCTGCTGTTTGTCTTCATAACTTCCACGTTTTGAGACTTTCAGAAAAATCGCCTATTCACCCCCCCTCTAGTCGATATAACACACTTTCAATTGGTATCAGAGCAAGGTGCTCCCTTGTTCTGTGTGATTCGGTTTAACCACCTGGAGTTTTAGCTATATCGACTGCAGGGATAATTAAAGTCTCCGCTACGTGCCCCGTCTTTGATGGAACTGAATATCCCTACTGGAAGAATAAGATGCGTATGCATCTTGAAGCCATTGACGTCGACCTATGGTATGTCGTCGAGAACGGCGTTCCCAAGGCTGGAGAAGGTGTCACTGCTGCTGATGTTAAGAAATTCGTTCAACTGGACTCTACTGCCAAGAACATCATCTGTGGTCATCTGACCAAAGGACAGTATGGCCGTGTGAGTGCCTTGAAGACATCCAAGCTGGTCTGGGACTGGCTCTCCAAGGTCAATGAAGGCATCTCAACCCAGAGAGATCAGAGAATCAGTGTCCTTCGCAACCTCTTCAAACGCTTCAAGCGAAATGACAATGAGAATGTCCAGCACACATTTGATCGACTCACTGACATCACAAATGAGCTTCAAGCCCTCGGCGCTACTGAGATTACCAAACACGAAGTCGTCAAGACGCTGCTGAGATCACTTGATAGTTTGTTTGACATCCTAGCCCTGATGATTCAAGAACGTCCTGATTTCAAGACACTCGATCCATCTGACATACTTGAGAGGCTCAACACACATGAGTTTCTGCTTTCTGAGAAAAGAGATATCTACGGTCCAAACTATGGGCAAACTCGTGCCTTGAAGGCAAAAGCTGTTTCCTCATCTGAAGAAGAATCTGATAGCAGTTCTGATGATCCTGAAGACATTGGAAGGGAACTTGCAATGCTAGTGAAGAAGTTCCAAAAATTCACCAAGAAGAAAGGCTTCAGAGAGTCTTCACGATCAAGCTCAAGGAATGATGAAGCTTCTGCTCATGACTACAAGAAGAAAACATGCCACAAGTGCAAGAAAACTGGACACTTCATCTCTGAGTGTCCACAGTGGGACAATGAGAACAGAAAGAAGAAGAAGAGCAAGGAATATGACTCTGACGACAAGAAGAAGAAGAAATACACAAAGTCTTCTTCCAAGTCTTCCTCAAAGTCTTCATCACACAAGAAGAGCTCATCTGGCAAGGCACGTGCATTTGTTGGCAAGGAAATGGATTCAGAGGAGGAGTCCGCTTCTGAGGAGGCAGAGGTGGAGTCTGAGGAGGATTCTGATTCTGGCATTGCAAGTCTGGCTACAGCATACGTCGCCAAGTCCATCTTCAACACTGAAGACAATGATTTCATCACCGACACCGATGCAAATGACAAGGACTACTCCACTCCTACCTACTGCTTCATGGCATGCGGTGCCAAGGTAAACAAACGCACTACTCACTATCAAACATCTAGTGACGATGACTCTGATTGTAATTCAAAACCCAGTTACAAAACACTTGCTAAAATTGCAACTGAACAACAGAAAGCCATGGAACATATTCAAAAACTGTTAGACAGAAGCGATGATCTATTGGGTGCTGAAATGACTCGATCTGAATCCTTAATTGAAGACATAAAAAATCTGCACGTTAAGTATCAGGAACTTGAAGATCGTCATGATACTCTCTCAACAACTCATGAAAAGCTTTCCTATGATTATCTTCAAAGGAAGCAAGAACTTGAGAAATTGAGAACGGCTCATGAAGATCTTCAAAAGGAAAACGAGTCACTTCGCGCCGAACAGATCAGTTCCACTCAGGAAGGATTTGAACCACCATGTCTTAAATGCATTGAGCGTGATAATGCTACTTCTATTGCTGAATGTTCCACTGCTACTGCTGTTGCAATATCTTCAACTGTTGATGTGGTAACCAACCCCTCTGCTGAGGATACCACTGCTATTGCTGATGAGAATGCTAGGTTGAAGACATTGCTTGAAACAGGGATGTACAAAAGTCTTAAAGGACATCAGACATTATGTGATGTCCTCAATAAGCAGATTCTGAACCGAAACCCTAGGAAAGAGGGTGTTGGGTTCATAAGGAAAATAAATGCAGATGGCTCTTACTGGAAACCTGAGCAGTACCCCAAAACCAAGTGGGTTGCTGCAAAGGAACCTTCAGCAGATCCATCCGATTTATCTGGCTTCACCTGTGCTAACCCCATTATCATTGACGAATCCTGTGATGCAAACTATGTACTGTTTAAAAATCAGAATGGTGTAGTGTTTGCCAGGTACATTAGCACTAACTGCAGGAATGGACCGCCTATGAAGAAGATCTGGGTTCCGAAAAAGTGTCTGGAAAATCTTCCTGTGAATGTCTTCATGACACCTCACATGAAGAAGACAAACCTCAGTCCAAAGGCTTCATGCAGACAGAGGACTCACCTGAGTCACACTAACGCAAATGTTTTGCAGGGATACCATACTCAGGCATATGAATATGAGAGCGGTTCATCAAACCGTCATGTTCATATGACCAAAAATTATTCTGCCTATTCTTATGAGTACTATTGTCGCCTGCTAGACTGTTTGCTAGGGCTCCAAAACCAAAATTCTCAGATGCTGCACTTAGACTTATTGCTTCTAAGCCACCCTTGAAGATGTGGGTGGTTAAGAAAGCTTAACTCTCTTTTGCAGGGAAAGGTCTCCAGCAGAAAAACAAAATCTTCTGACGCTATTGCTGGGGACCTTAAAAATCTTGTAGGGCGCAAGATAAAATGCCCGAATGGCATCATTATGTACTTCGTTCCTGAATCGCATGCTACTCTCCCTATTAGTCCTAATCTGGATCTAAGTTTTCATAACCCACTGGTTCGTCAAATGTTTTTTCTTCACAATTCTCTTCGTGAAGCCTATCCCCCTAACTGCACTGTAGGGTACGACACCAGCGTCTTCAAAGTCTTCGGAATGGATTATTGACAGTGGGTGTACAAATCACATGACTGGCAAAAGAAGCCTTCTTATGGACTCAACCTTACGTCCATCCGACAAGAGCCACATCACATTTGCTGACACTGGTAAAAGTAAGGTATTGGGTCTAGGTAGAGTTGCAATCTCAAAGAATCAACACATGGATAAAGTCATGCTTGTTGAATCCCTTGGTTTCAACTTAATGTCTGTTTCAATGCTTTGTGATTTGAACATGATCGTAATGTTTGGAAAATATCGTTGCCTTGTACTAATGGAATCTGACAAGTCTCTAGTGTTTGAAGGGTATCGAAAAGATGATATGTACGTGGTAGATTTCTCAGCAGGGCCACAACTTGCAGTATGTCTTCTTGCAAAAGCTTCAGAATGCTGGCTTTGGCATCGGAGGCTTGGGCATGCTGGCATGAGGAACCTCCACACCCTTGTGAAGAAGAAACATATCATAGGCATCGAGGGCGTCAAGTTCAAGAAAGATCACTTATGCGGTGCCTGTGAAGCAGGGAAGATGACGAGGGTAAAACATCCCTCAAAGACAATCATGACCACTACTCGACCCTTCGAACTGCTTCACATGGATCTTTTTGGTCCCACTCACTACTCAACTTTTACTACTACTGCTTGCCTCTATGGCTTTGTCATTGTTGATGATTACTCTAGATATACTTGGGTGCACATAATCCTTTACAAGACTGAAGTGCAGGATGTCTTCAAACGCTTCGCCAATCGAGCTATGAACAATTTTGGCGCCAAGATAAAGCACATCAGAAGTGACAATGGCACTGAATTCAAGAACACTGGCCTTGATACATATCTTGATACCTTGGGCATCACACATGAATTCTCAGCTCCGTACACGCCACAGCAGAATGGCGTCGTCGAACGCAAGAATAGAACACTCATTGAGATGGCCAGAACGATGCTAGATGAATACAAGACTCCAAGAAAATTCTGGACTGAAGCCATTGACACTGTATGCCATACAATCAATCGTGTTTATCTTCACAAGCTTCTGAACAAGACATCTTATGAGCTCCTTACTGGCAAAAAGCCAAATGTTAGTTACTTCAGAGTTTTTGGCGCAAGGTGCTGGATCAAGGACCCACATCACACCTCAAAATTTGCACCAAAAGCACATGAGGGTTTTATGCTTGGATATGGAAAGGATTCGCACTCCTACAGAGTTTTCAATCTCTTTCATTACAAAGTGGTTGAAACAGTGGATGTGCGGTTCGATGAGACCAACGGATCACAAAGAGAGCAGCTGCCAAGTGTGCTAGATGAAGTTCCATCCAGTGAATCAATCAAGCTAATGGGAACTGGAGAGATTATACCTTCTGAAGCTCATCCTGAAGAAGAACTTATCATTTCAGCACCTGATCAACATGAAGACAATGCTCAGCCTGAAGACATTCCTTCCAACAACGACAATGAACAGCAAGAGTAAAGTCTTCGCCCTGTACATCCTCGCGTTGCCAATGAAGTGCAGATTGAAAGAATAATTGATAGCATCAATGCACCTGGTCCACTCACTCGTTCAAGGGCAACTCAGCAAGCAAATTTCTGTGGGCACTTCGCATTCGTCTCAATATCAGAACCCAAGAAAGTTGAAGAAGCCTTCATGGAACCTGAATGGATTCAAGCTATGCAAGAAGAGCTTCAACAGTTTGAGCTGAATAATGTATGGGAACTAGTTAAGCGTCCTGATCCACGGAAGCACAACATAATAGGCACCAAATGGATATATCGCAACAAGCAAGATGAGCATGGTCAAGTTGTCAGAAACAAAACTCGTCTCGTTGCTCAAGGATATACTCAAGTGGAAGGCATTGACTTCGATGAAACATTTGCTCCTGTGGCTAGGCTTGAAGCCATCCGCATACTACTAGCCTATGCAAATCATCATAACATACTTCTATATCAAATGGATGTGAAGAGTGCCTTTCTCAATGGCAAGATTGAAGAGGAAGTGTATGTTGCACAACCGCCTGGCTTTGAAAATCCAAAACATCCTGACATGGTATACAAGCTCAACAAGGCACTGTATGGCCTCAAACAAGCCCCTAGGGCCTGGTATGACACACTCAAATACTTCCTGAAGAGCAAAGGCTTCATACCTGGTTCCCTAGATCCCACTCTTTTCACGAAGACATATGATGGTGAACTGTTTGTGTGCCAAATATATGTGGATGATATTATCTTCGGCTGCACCAATCAGAAGTACAGTGAAGAGTTTGGCTATATGATGCAAGAGCAATATCAGATGTCTATGATGGGGGAGTTGAAGTTCTTCCTTGATCTTCAAATACGACAACAAGGCAATGGCATCTTCATATCTCAAGAGAAGTATCTCAAAGATTGCCTGAAGAAGTTTGGTATGCAGGACTGCAAAGACTTCACAACACCAATGCCAGCCAAACATCATCTGGGTCCTGACGACAATGGTAAAGAGTTCGATCAAAAGGTATAACGCTCCATGATTGGTTCTTTACTTTATCTATGTGCATCTAGGCCAGATATTATGCTTAGTGTTTGCATGTGTGCTCGATTTCAAGCGACACCAAAGGAATCGCATCACTTAGCTGTGAAGCGAATTCTTCGATATTTCGCTCACACCCCAACTCTAGGATTATGGTATCCAAAGGGCTCAGAGTTTTATTTGGTTGGATTTTCGGATGCTGATTATGCTGGTGAAAAAGTTGATCGCAAGTCTACATCAGGCACATGTCACTTTCTGGGACGATCACTTGTATGTTGGTCTTCAAAGAAGCAGAACTGTGTATCTCTCTCCACTGCTGAATCTGAATACATTGCTGCTGGATCTTGCTGCGCTCAGCTTCTGTGGATGAAGCAAACACTCAAGGACTATGGCATTCATCTGAAGCAAGTGCCACTTTACTGCGACAACGAAAGCGCCATCAAGATTGCCAACAACCCAGTTCAGCACTCGAAGACAAAGCACATTGAAATTCGTCATCACTTTCTCAGAGATCATGTTGTGAAGGAAGACATTGATATCATACACGTCAACACTGAAGAGCAATTGGCAGATATCTTCACCAAGCCCTTGGATGAGAAGAGGTTTTGCAAGTTACGGTGTGAGCTAAATATCCTGGAATCCTCAAATGTCCTGTGATCAGGCACACATCCTAACCCTTATGCATATTGATGACTTAGATGTGCATCACACGAAGTAAAGTATATCTTCAATCAATGAAGACATACATTCTAAGTGTGAATACATTAATGTGGAATTTGACTTCGGAGCGCCACGATAATTGTGCGCCGTGTCTGGGTCTAATACTTCCTATACGGTGGGTAACGCCACCACCAAACGTTCTATTTTGAAGTGTTTCACTCATGGCGTTACCTTGCAATGTCTTCACATTTAGTTTGGCTTCAATCTCAACATGTCTTCATGATTATCTTCACTATGTTGATTATATAGATATATATATACTGGTGTTCTGTCCTCTACAACATTCACTTATAGCTATGTCTTCTTGTTGAATCTTTTGAACTAAGTGAATGTGATCGGACCCTAACCTCTCTATGCTCTCTATCTCAAAATTCTATCTCTCCAAGTCATATGCATTCTATTGAAACTGTTGAATGTCTTCTCTGCGTCCTTGTCAGCAGAAGACACAGAGACAACATTTAAGTCCGTTTTGAATGCTCATTCATCCACATGAAATCTGGAGAAGTAGGAACAACCACCCGACAATCCAGGCGTGCGTGGGACGTGGAATTGCCCCCAAAATACCGCATGATGGCCATGTATTACTCAAATGTGAATCGCCAGGGGCACCTGTGTAATAGCACAGTGCCGCCCCTGTGCCTATAAATACACACTTACAGCGGTAACTATCTCTTCTTCCACCCTCGCACGAACCCTAGCGCCACCGCTAGCTCACGATGATGCCGGCGACGAAGCGCTTCGCTGCCGCAACCTCTCCGACGCCGTCTTCACGCCGACCGCGGACATCGTCCTCTCCGCCGTCGCCGTAGGTCTCCTCTGTCGCCAAGTTAGGGCACGGACGAGTGAACTGCTCGGCCTCATCTCCCACTCCGTCTAGCAGTTCTCGGTGTGGTAAATAAAACTCCCTTTTTACAGCACCGTTGATCCTACTGATCTGTCACATTCTACCACAAGCAGTTTCTGCTCACACAAACTAGATCTCTCTCAAACTGCATCTCATAACATGCCTAGTATATTCACTTGTGCTTCATGAAGTAGTTAGATTCCTCACTTGTACTGATCTGTGGATTCGTACAAATCTGGAACCAACTTCTTATCTATGAGTGAATGTCTTCGCATGATGAGGTCAATGTCTTCTAAACTGATTTATCTTCAAAATCTTCTGAGAATGCATATGACCTCTTCCCCTTCCCTCGCACCTTAATGCTGTCACAGGTACATGTCCGTGGGAGAATCCTTTGGTTCTCATAGTCTGCATTCATTTGCAGAATTCTTATAGCATCACATAAACTCTCCTGAAGCCAGTTCCTGTTGGTCCAGCAAAAAAAGCCTTTGAAGCCTTTGAACGTCTTGAAGCCTTTCAAGTTAAAGTTTATGGCTTCAGAAACAGCAGCAAGGAAGGGGGCAGACAGCGACATGGAGGAACTGGTAGAAATGTATAAAACAGATCCTGAAGAGAATTATGGTCAGCGCAAGACCCGAATCCAATGGATTCGACGCTATTGGGCAGAACAATGGTTCAAATACCGCTTCACAACCCAAGAGTATGCTGAGAAGAGTGCCATCAAAAGACCGTGGGGAGACATCTTATTCAAGAACCTTGTACCCAGGTCCAGAGATGAAGCTATTGCCCAAAGCTTCTATCCATGCATGGTTCATGGGCCACAGCCTGATGATGCACATCCGTCGTCACTACTCTGGTGTCGTGACGACAATCTGTTCAAGCGCAACTTCCAGTTTTCCCAAAACTCAGCGAAGTAGAACAAGAAGAAATTTGGGTTAGACTTCAACCCTGGTCCTTCAGCACCAAGGGCAGATGGCACACGAGAAGCAGAGCCCAATGTCATCGGTCCGTATGCCAACCTTGAAGGCCTCATCACCTACATCTTGGTTCAAGGGACTGCAGTGAATGAGCCTGCAGCTGACACTGAGTCTGATGAAGCGCCTGCAGTGCCTGCAGTGCCGAAGCCAAAACAGTTGAAGAAGCCAAAAGCTTCAAAGCCGGCTCCTTCACCAAAAATCTCAAAGGCAAAGCCATTGGCGACTGCATCTCCTGAAGACAGTGTGCAGTCTGAAGACTTATCACGCGTCTCAAGGCACCAGAAGGCCAAGATGCCTCTGTCTCACACTGGCAAAGAGCTCACAGCTGCTGCCATCCTGTGTAGCGAAGCCATTGATCTATCAAGTGATGAAGATCTTGCAGATGACGCTCTTGAGCAGCTCATCAAGAGCAAAGAAGAAGCAGAAATCTTCAATAATCTGCCTCTCTTTGATGTCGCCATCATCCACAGCTTCATTGACGAGTGGTTTGACACGCCAAACATCAGCTTTGAAGATCTCCAGCTACCTATTGGCCTCAGTGTCGCCTTCCAAGGCGCCATTGCTTCAGAACTTGCAATTGCCCAGCGCATTGTTGAACTGAAGCAGAAGATTGACTATGAAAAGGCTCAGTTCAAGAAGCACATGGCCAAGCTCAGCGTGCAGGAAGTGAAGGACTTCAAGACAATGATGCATGAGCTAAAGGAAAACTTTCTGAAGAAGCGTGCAGAAGCTCAGGGCTCACGTGAGCGAATGAAGACTCTGGCTGACAGATGTGTGCAAGCCTATAATGAGGCTGAGAAGCGCAAGGCACTTGGGCGTCCTGGCATCGACCCCAAGATGGCCGCAAAGAAAAAGAAGAAGACTGTTCCAGCTGAACCGGAGGCACCAAGGCAGGAAGCAGTTCCGCTTGTCTTCCCAACTGCAACGACTGGCTCGAAGCCAAAGAGCCGGTCAACAACTTCATAGCTCAAGAAGACAAGAACTGCAGAGGCTGAAGCCAGGAAGAGGAAACACTCTGAAGCCTCTCCTTCTGCCCCCACTCAGAAAAAGCGAAAGATCAAGAAAGCTCGGGCTGCTCCCACAAAGCCCTTGATAGTTGAACCCATTTCTATGGTTCACCCTGATGCAGAATGTCAACTGACGGTTCATGAGCCTGCTTCCACAGAGGCTCCTGAAGCTGAAGACATTCCAGCAGCCGACCCCATCGCTGCTGAAGACATTGGTCATCATGACAATGTAGATGATGATGCAGCCCTTCCTCAGTTAGAACACAGTGAACTCATCAGCGTTGGTCATCCACTGACGCCAATTGCACAAGATGCTTCATGGGCGGATCGCCCTCAAGAGGAAGAAGACTATGAGGCCCAGCAAACTCCAACTCCTCAGGCGTCGTCTGCGTTCTGCAGGCTTCGCAAAGGTCCAAGGCCTCAAGTCTCTGCTGAAGACATTTCGGCTGCATCAGCCACAGAAGAAGTACCACAAGAGCCCACTCCTCTGCTCCACCAAGAAGCAGTTCTCCAGGAGAACGTGCTTGTGACAGACCCTCCTGCTTGTCAAGCGGAGGATGAAAATCTTGAGGCTGCCACAACCAACAACGGAGCTAATGTGGAGCCCTCCCCAGCAAAAGCTTCTGAAGACAGCGAAGCCACTGAACCCACCACTTATGTTCCTGAGTCTGCTACCGGTCCCCAATTCAACTATCATGTTGAGCACAGGCCTCAGGTCCAGAAGCCAATCCCAAGACTGCCAAGGTTTCCAGGTCCTGCATCAGCACCTGGCTCCTTCAACATCAATGGCTTCAGGGCAGATAATACTTTCTTCGATAGCTCCAAGAACCCCTATTCAAGGGAAAGGATTTCATCAGATAGGTTCTGGAGCTATCCTAAGCGCAGCTACTACTCTTGCATACTGTACAACTAAGGTCGCATTTTTCTGCACAAGCGCCTTGATATTGAAGCTATTGTTGGTCTGCTCTGTCTAGAGGAAGCGTTGGATTGCTTCAAACAAGTGGGTCTACTACAGTTTGTCACTGATGAAGAGCATTGGAACGAAGAGCTCCTGCTACAATTCTATGCCACACTGCACATCAAAGGATACAACAGAGATCCAAAGACTTGGGTCCTGGAGTGGATGACCGGCAACGTTCATCACGAAGCCAATGCATTTGATATCATTGAGCTCACTGGCCTATCCACTCCAGGCGAATTCTTCGAGCAAGGTTGTCGGCTACACACTGAAGCTATTGAGAGCATATTTCAGAGGCCTGAACCGAATATGAGTCAGATGCTCTCCATGATGAAGCCATTGCCCCCACGATGCTCCTTATCCCACAGAGTTCTTCGTTGAAGACCTTGAGTACCTGCCCAGGACCATCTATCACATCATCCGGCGGACTCTCTGGCCCATTAAAGGACACTCTCCAAATGCCAGGATCGAGGGTGCAATGAAGACTCTGATATTCTGTATCCTTCATGGCAAATGCTTCAACACATAGGATTTCTTCATACGCCAACTAGCTGCATCAGGATCAGTTCTATTTGGTTTAAAGATCTATGCTCCTTGGGTAATGAGGCTGATCAAACTTTACTCTGCCATCTCGTATCAGCCCTCAGCCCGCAACCATCGGATCTTCTTGCCTGATGTGGATACCTCTGCTGAAGCCATCTATCCTGAACCTGCCAAGCAACCTCTGAGTCTTCAGAATGCAGAACACCAGAGCTTCACTCAAAACGTTGAAGGTGTTTAAGCCATCTCCAGGGTGTATCCTTTGGCTGGCACTACACGTGCACCACACCCTGCTTCAACTGAAGCCACTGACAGTGCAACTGCTTCAAGACCCAAGAAGCGCACTCGTGTTCTCAAAGACCGAGAGCTTCTTGTGGCCCTTCATCAAAAGCAGGATAGGCATCATGACTGGTTGAAGAGACAGATGAAAAGCCTCTTGGTGGATGTAAATCGCATCCGAAATCTTGCCACCAAGAACGCTTTCGTTGCCCATGAAACCTGTCGCCGCACATGGAAAGGGCTAACAATGATGCTTTCTGAAGCTGATCTTCAAGAGGATGGCTTCACTGAAAGATTCAAGTTTGACTCCACACCTCCTCGAAGAGCTGTGCTGCTGGGAACTCCATCCCTTGAAGATTCTGAGTTCTCTTCCTCTGCCGCCACAGTCACTGCCAGAATCATTGAGGAAGAAGACGATGCTACTTCACCGCCATATGCTTCAGCACCTCCAATCTCTTCTGCACCGCCAACCAACACCAACAACCCTGCTACTTCACCTACTCCTCATGGGAACGAGTAGAGACTCTATGTCTTCAACCCTTTTTGGTCATTACTGACAAAAGGGGGAGAAGCATATGAGATATTGATAGTCTTCAAGCGGGTTCATATGGGCGGGTGCCTTATATTTTGCCTTATATTTTGCTTCGTGCTTACAACTCTCGTTTTTGCTACATTTGGTTCTTATGAGTTGTAACACTTAAACCAGATGGTCGTCTGCTACTTGTTTGCCACCCAATTTTGTGAAGATAAATTTCGCATGTGCGACGATAAATTCCGCACTTATCTCATTCTGCAGACGTCCATTTTCCATTATGCATGTCATTATCTTCATATACTTTCACATGCATAGTGGATTGTCATCATAAGCTGAAGTGGATCTACACAAGTACAACCTGCCATGTGCATTTGCATTCCAAAAGAAAATTAACTTATATGCACATCTTCAGGGGGAGCCCTTGCAACTTATGAAGACAATTCCTTATCCTTTACAATTTCACAGACTATATTCCCCGTTCAAAACTTCAACTAGTTTGTCATCAATCACCAAAAAGGGGGAGATTGTAAGTGCATCTAGTGCCACCCCTAGTTGGTTTTGGAGTATTGACGACAAACCTAGTTGAGGGACTAATGTGTTTGTGAGAATTGCAGGATAACACAGGTAGAAGTCCCTCATTGATTCGGTTTTACTACAAGAGATGACCCCTAAAATTGTATGAAGACATTGAAGTCAAAGGTGGTATATGAAGATATTCACATTGAAGACTATGACAAAAGAAGACACGATATGAAGCCTATGGAGCTCGATGACTTAGATCTTTCGTAGTTCTTTTTCTCTTGTGTTGAGTCATAGGAACCACCGTACTATTAAGTGGGGTCCAAGAGAACCAGTCAGAATGACTGAAGTGATGCCTAAACCAAAAAACCTATGTCTTCGAGTGAAGACAATGAGAGCGAATCTTGTCCAGAGCCGGACAAGTCAGCTTTGCTTGTAGCCCAAGTAAAGTTGTCGCGTGAGTTTGAAATCTGACCGTTGGAACACGTGTCAGTTCCTTAGTGACCCAGGGTCATTTCGTACAAATCAGGTCGGGTTGCCAAGTGGCTATAAATAGCCCACCCCCTACAACCATAAACGGTTGGCTGCTCAGGTTTCAGTGCACGGCTTTTGTCGTTTGAGAGCAACCCACCTCGAAGCCTTTGAGAGAAAATTCCTAGCGAGGAGAAAGCCCTAACCACCCAGAGCCAGAGTAAATTGGGCATCACTTAAGTCTTCTTGTCTGAGTGATCTGAAGACTTATTACACTTGAGGACTGTGCATCCTCCAGACGATTAGGCGTCGCGTTCTGAGCATCCAAAAGACATTGTGGATTGCCAGTGAACGAAGTCTGTGAAGGTTTGGGAGTCTACCTTGAAGACTTACCTGAGTGATTGGGCGAGGACTATGTGACCTTAGCTCAAGGAGAATACGGTGAGGACTTGGTGTCCTGAGCTGCGTGTTCAGGACTGGGTGTCCGGGACTGTGTGTCCTAAGGTTTAAATACCTAGCCGCTCCAACCAGACGTACAGTTGTCACAGAAACTGGAACTGGTCCAACACATCATTGTCTTCAACGAGTCACTGGTTTCATCTTCACTTCCTTTTACTTACTGTTACTCATTGTGAAGCCATTACATGCCTGCTATATCCTTTGTCTTCACAACATAACTGTATGATTTGTTTGGCTTCATAACTTCTTCCTACCTGATCCTTATTACACTGCAGCTACTTGTCATTGTGCTTTCACTCTATTGAATACTTGACCATGGCTTGTCTAGTGTAATCTAACTTCCGCTGCATGGTAATAGGCATATCTCTGCTATTTGTCTTCATAACTTCCATGTTTTGAAGACTTTCATAAAAATCGCCTATTCACCCCCCTCTAGTCGATATAACGCACTTTCAAATATTGACATAAAAACAATAATACTTCAAGCATACTAACAAGATAATTATGTATTCTCAAAATAACATGGCCAAAGAAAGCTTATCCCTACAAAATCATATAGTCTGGCTATGCTCCATCTTCATCACACAAAATATTCAAATCATGCACAACCCTGATGACAAGCCAAGCAATTATTTCATACTTTTGATATTCTCAAACTTTTTCAACTTTCACGCGATACATGAGCGTGAGCCATGGACATAGCACTATAGGTAGAATAGAATATGATGGTTGTGGAGAAGACAAAAAGAGGGAGATAATCTCACATCAACTAGGCATATCAATGGGCTATGGAGATGCACATCAACAGATATCAATGTGAGTGAGTAGGGATTGCCATGCAACTGATGCACTAGAGCTATAGGTTTATGAAAGCTCAAAAAGAAAACTAAGTGGGTGTGCATCCAACTTGCTTGCTCATGAAGACGTAGGGCAATTTGAGGAAGCCCATCATTGGAATATACAAGCCAAGTTCTATAATGAAAATTCCCACTAGTATATGAAAGTGAAAACATAGGAGACTCTCTATCAAGAAGATCATGGTGCTACTTTGAAGCACAAGTATGGAAAAGGATAGTAACATTGCCCCTTCTCTCTTTTTCTCTCATTTTTTCCTTTTCCCTCATTTTTTCTTTCTTTTTTCTTTTTCTCCTTTTCTTTCTTTCTTTTATTTCCTCACATGGGACGATGTTCTAAAAAGGAAGATCATCATACTTCTATTTATTTACAACTCAAAAATTACAACTCGATACTTAGAACAAAATTATGACTCTATATGAATGCCTCCGGCGGTGTACCGAGATGTGCAATGAATCAAGAGTGACGTGTATGAAAGAATTATGATCGGTGGCTTTGCCACAAATACGATGTCAACTACATGATCATGCAAAGCAATATGACAGTGATGATGTGTGTCATAATAAACGGAATGGTGGAAAATTGCATGGCAATATATCTCGGAATGGCTATGGAAATGCCATAATAGGTAGGTATGGTGGCTGTTTTGAGGAAGGTATATGGTGGGTTATGGTACCGGTGAAAGTTGTGCAGTACTAGAGAGGCTAGCAATGGTGGAAGGGTGAGAGTGCATATAATCCATGGACTCAACATTAGTCATAAAGAACTCACATACTTATTGCAAAAACCTATTAGTCATCAATACAAAGTACTACACGCATGCTCCTAGGGGGATAGATTTGTAGGAAAAGACCATCGCTCGTCCCCGACCGCCACTCATAAGGAATACAATCAAAAAATATCCCATGCTCCAACTTCGTTACATAACGGTTCACGATACGTGCATGCTACGGGACTCACAAACCTTAACACAAGTATTTCTCAAATTCACAACTACTCACTAGCATGACTCTAATATCACAATCTTCATATCTCAAAAAAATCATAAGGAATCAAACTTCTCATAGTATTCGATGCACTTTATATGAAAGTTTTTATTACACCCCTCTTGGATGACCATCATATTAGGACTAAATTCATAACCTAAGAAAATTACCATGCTATTTAGAGACTCTCAAAATGATATAAGTGAAGCATGAGAGTTCAACAATTTCTTCAAAATAAAACTACCGCCATGCTCTAAAAAGATATAAGTGAAGTACTAGAGCAAATGACAAACTACTCCAAAAGATATAAGTGAAGATCAATGAGTAGTTGAATAATTATGTAACTATGTGAAGACTCCTTCTCATAAATAAAATTTCAGATCTTAAGTACTTTATTCAAATAGCAAGCAAATCCTAATAAAAGAAATTGACGCTCCAAGCAAAACTCATATCATGTGGTGAATAAAAATATAGCCTCAAGTAAATTTACCGATGAACGAAGACGAAAGAGGGGATGCCATCCGGGGCATCCCCAAACTTAGGCTCTTGGTTGTCCTGGAATATTACCTTGGGGTGCCTTGGGCATCCCCAAGCTTAGGCTCTTGCCACTCCTTATTCCGTAATCCATCGAATCTTTACCCAAAACTTGAAAACTTCACAACACAAAACTCACCAGAAAATCTCATAAGCTCCGTTAGTATAATAAAGCAATTCACCACTTAGGTACTGTTGTGAACTTATTCTAAATTCATATTGGTGTTATATCTACTGTATTCCAACTTCTCAATGGTTCGTACCCTCCGATACTACTCATAGATTCATTGAAATAAGCAAACAACACATATAAAACAAAATCTGTCAAAAATAGAACAGTCTGTAGTAATCTGTAACTCCTGAATACTTATATAACTCCAAAAATTCAAAAACATTAGGACAGCCTGAGAAATTTGTTTTTTAATCTTCTGCAGAAAGAATCAGTATTTTATCACACTTCTGTTAAAAATGAGAATTGTTTCCTGAGCGCAAAAGTTTTTGTTATTCAGCAAGATCAAATCAACTATCACCATAGACCATCCTAAAGGCTTTACTTGGCACTTTATTGAAATAAAATCTATAAAACATGATTAATGCAGTAGCATAATCATGTGAACACACAAAAACAGTAGGGTTAAATATTGGGTTGTCTCCCAACAAGCACTTTTCTTTAATGCCTTTTAGCTAGGCATGATGATTACAATGATGCTCACATAAAAGATAAGAATTGAAACATAATGGGAGCATCATGAATCATATGACTAGAATATTTAAGCCTAACCCACTTCATATGCATAGGGATTTTGTGAGCAAACAATTTATGGGAACAAGAATCAACAAGCATAGGAAGGCAAAATAAGCATAACTTCAAGATTTTCAACACATGGAGAGGAAAGTTGGTATTATTACAACTCCTACAAGCATATATTCCTCCCTCATAATAATTTTCAGTGGAATCATGAATGAATTCAACAATATAGCTATCACATAAAGCATTACTTTCATGATCCACAAGCATAAAAAAATTATTAATTACTCTCCACATAAGCAAATCTATTCTCATCAATAGTAGTGGGAGCAAACTCAACAAAATAACTATCATGTGAGGCATAATCCAATTGAAAATTAAAATCATGATGACAAGTTTCATGGTTATCATTATTCTCTATATCATACATGTCATCACAATAATCATCATAGATAGCAACTTTGTTCTCCTAATCAATTGGAACCTCTTCCAAAATAGTGGATTCATCACTAAATAAAGTCATGACCTGTCCAAATCCACTTTCATCAATATTATAAGATTCAACACCCTCCAAAATAGTGGGATCTTTACTTCCTAAAGTTGACACTCTTCCAAACCAACTTTCATCAATATAATCATCATAAATAGCAGGCATGCTATCATCATAATAAATATTCTCATCAAAACTTAGGGGAGAAAAAATATCACCTTCATCAAACATAGCATGCACAAGCTTGTAGCTTTGCGTATCATTTGCATCATGCATATTCAAAGAATTCATACTAACAACATTGCAATTATGCTCATCATTCAAAGATTTAGTGCCACACATTTTAATGCATTCTTCTTCTAACACATTGGCACAATTATCGGAATCCTTATTTTCACGAAAGACATTAAAAAGACACGTGGGCCTCTTGCGGCTCCACTGACCTACTTCTTTCACCTACATATACTCTTATACCCTGAAACCTTCGGGGAGAGCCACGAAACACCGTTTCCACCGCCGCAACCTTATGTACCCGTGAGATCCCATCTTGGGGCCTTTTTCGGCGATCTGCCGGAGGGGGATTCGATCACGGAGGGCTTCTACATCAACACCATAGCCTCTCCGATGATATGTGAGTAGTTTACCACAGACCTTCGGGTCCATAGTTATTAGCTAGATGGCTTCTTCTCTCTCTTTGGATCTCAATACAAAGTTCTCCTCGATCTTCTTGGAGATCTATTCGATGTAACTCTTTTTGCGGTGTGTTTGCCGAGATCCAATGAATTGTGGGTTTATGAACTTTATTATCTACAAATATTATTTGATTCTTCTCTGAATTCTTATATGCATGATTTGATATCTTTGCAAGTCTCTTCGAATTATCGGTTTAGTTTGGCCTACTAGATTGATCTTTTTGCAACGGGAGAAGTGCTTAGCTTTGGGTTCAATCTTGCGGTGTCGTTTCCCAGTTCAGCAGGGGTAGCAAGGGACGTATTGTATTGTTGCCATCGAGGATAAAAAGATGGGGTTTATATCATATTGCTTGAGTTTATACCTCTACATCATGTCATCTTGTCTAATGCGTTACTCCGTTCTTATGAACTTAATACTCTAGATGCATGCTAGAGAGCGGTTGATGTGTGGAGTAATAGTAGTAGATGCAGAATCGTTTCGGTCTACTTGTCACGGACGTGATGCCTATTTTCATGATCATTGCCTTAGATATCATCATAACTATTCGCTTTTCTATCAATTGCTCGACAGCAATTTGTTCACCCATCGTAATACATGCTATCTTGAGAGAGGCCACTAGTGAAACCTATGCCCCCCAGGTCTACTTTACATCATACAAGTTTCCAATCTAAACTTCTAGTTTACTATCTATTTTGCAATATTTATTTTCCAATCTACATCACAAAAATACCAAAAATATTTATCTTATTATCTCTATCAGATCTCACTTTCGTAAGTGACCATGAAGGGATTGACAACCCCTTTATCACGTTGGTTGCGAGGTTCTTGTTTGTTTGTGCAGGTACTAGGGGATTTGCGTGTAGTCTCCTACTCGATTGATACATTGGTTCTCAAAAACTGAGGGAAATACTTACGCTACTTTGCTGCATCACCCTTTCCAATTCAAGGGAAAACCAACACATGCCCAAGACGTAGCAAGAAGGATTTCTGGCACCGTTGCCCGGGAGATCTACGCACAAGTCAAGACATACCAAGTACCCATCACAAACTCTTATCCCTCGCATTACATTATTTGCCATTTGCCTCTCGTTTTCCTCTCCCCCACTTCACCCTTGCCGTTTTAGTCACCTCTTTTCCGTTCTCCCTTTTTCCGTTCGTCTCTTTTTGCTTGCTTCTTGTTTGCTTGTGCGTTGGATTGTTTGTTTATCACAATGGCTCAAGATAATACTAAATTATGTGGCTTTACCAATACCAACAACAATGATTTTATTAGCACTCCGATTGCTCCTCTTACCGATGCTGAATCTTGTGAAATTAATACTGCTTTGCTGAACCTTGTCATGAAAGATTAATTTGCTGGCCTTCCTAGTGAAGATGCCGCTACCCATCTAAACAGCTTTGTTGATTTATGTGATATGCAAAAGAAGAAAAATGTGGATAATGATATTGTTAAATTGAAGCTATTTCCGTTTTCGCTTAGAGATCGTGCTAAAACTTGGTTCTCTTCTTTGCCTAAAAATAGTATTGATTCATGGAATAAGTGCAAAGATGCTTTTATCTCTAAGTATTTTCCTCCCGCTAAGATCATCTCTCTTAGAAACGATATTATGAATTTTAAGCAACTTGATCATGAGCATGTTGCACAAGCTTGGGAGTGGATGAAATTAATGATACGTAATTGCCCTACACATGGTTTGAATTTATGGATGATTATACAAAAAAATTATGCTGGATTGAATTTTGCTTCTAGAAATCTTTTAGATTCGGCCGCGGGAGGCACTTTTATGGAAATCACTTTAGGAGAAGCTACTAAACTCCTAGATAATATTATGGTTAATTATTCTCAATGGCACACCAAAAGATCTACTAGTAAAAAGGTTCATGTGATAGAAGAGATTAATGTCTTGAGTGGAAAGATGGATGAACTTATGAAATTGTTTGCTAATAAGAGTGTTTCTTCTGATCCTAATGATATGTCTTTGTCTACTTTGATTCAGAATAACAATGAATCTATGGATGTGAATTTTGTTGGTAGGAACAACTTTGGTAACAACGCGTATAGAGGAAACTTTAATTCTAGGCAGTTCCCTAATAATTATGGTAATTCCTACAACAACTCTTATGGAAATTTTAACAAGATGCCCTCTGATTTTGAGACTAGTGTTAAAGAATTTGTGAATTCGCAAAAGAATTTCAATGCTTTGCTTGAAGATAAATTGCTTAAGATTGATGAGTTGGCTAGGAACGTGGATAGAATTTCTATTGATGTTGATTCTTTGAAACTTAGATCTATTTCACCTAAGCATGGTATTAATGAGTCTCTCAAAGCCATGAGAATTTGCATTGATGAGTGCGAAGAAAGAACCGCTAGGATGCGTGCTAAAAAAGATTGCTTTGTAAAAGCGTGTTATTCTAGTTTTCATGATAATAATGATGAAGATCTAAAAGTGATTGGTGTATCTCCTATTAAATCTATGTTTGCCAATATGGATCTTGATAAAGATGGGGCTGGAGATGAGTCAACTTTAGTTAGAAGGCGTCCCAATGATTCGGTGTTTTTAGATCTTGATGCAAAAATTAATAAAAGTGGGATTGAAGAGGTCAAAACTTTACATAGCAATGAACCCACTATTTTGGATTTCAAGGAATTTAATTATGATAATTGCTCTTTGATAGATTGTATTTCATTGTTTCAATCTGTGTTAAATTCTCCTCATGCTTATGATCAAAACAAAGCTTTTACTAAACATATTGTTGATGCTTTAATACAATCCTATGAAGAAAAACTAGAATTAGAAGTCTCTATCCCTAGAAAACTTTATGATGAGTGGGAAACTACTATTAAAATTAAGATTAAAGATCATGAATGCTATGCTTTATGTGATTCGGATGCTAGTGTTTCCACGATTCCAAAAACTTTGTGTGATGTGCTAGGTTTCCGTGAATTTGATGATTGTTCTTTAAATTTGCATCTTGCGGATTCCACTATTAAGAAACCTATGGGAAGAATTAATGATTTTATTATTGTTTCAAATAGGAATTATGTTCCCATAGATTTTATTGTTCTTGATATAGATTGCAATCCTACTTGTCCTATTATTCTTGGTAGACCTTTCCTTAGAATGATTGGTGCAATTATTGATATGAAAGAAGGAAATATTAGATTCCAATTTCCATTAAGGAAAGGCATGGAACACTTCCCTAGGAAGAAAATTAAATTACCTTATGAATCTATTATGAGAGCCACTTATGGATTGCATACCAAAGATGGCAATACCTAGATCTATTCTTGTTTTTATGCCTAGCTAGGGGCGTTAAAGATAGCGCTTGTTGGGAGGCAACCCAATTTTATTTTTGTTTCTTGCTTTTTGTTCCTGTTTAGTAATAAACAAATCATCTAGCCTCTGTTATGATTGTGTTTTTTATGTTTTAATTAGTGTTTGTGCCAAGTAAAGCTTTTAGGATCTTCTTGGATGATTGTTATTTGATCTTGCTGAAAAAAATAGAAAGTATGCGCTAATGAGAATAATTTTCATTTTTAACCAGAGAGCGATAAAATACTGATTCCAACTGCAGTAGATCAATATATAAATTATTTAGGTCTTACTAATTTGGTAGAATGTTTGGAGTTACAGAAGTATTAGAAACCTACAGATTACTACAGACTGTTCTGTTTTTGACAGATTCTGTTTTTCGTGTGTTGTTTGCTTATTTTGATGAATCTATGGCTAGTATCGGGGGGTATGAACCATAGAGAAGTTGGAATACAGTAGGTTTAACACCAATATAAATAAAGAATGAGTTCATTACAGTACCTTAAGTGGGGTTTGTTTTCTTATACTAACAGAGCTCATGAGATTTTCTGTTGAGTTTTGTGTTGTGGAGTTTTCAAGTTTTTGGGTAAAGATTTGATGGATTTTGGGACAAGGAGTGGCAAGAGCCTAAGCATGGGGATTCCCAAGGAACACCAAGGTAAAATCCAAGGACAACCAAAAGCCTAAGCTTGGGGATGCCCTGGAAGGCATCCCTTCTTTCGTCTTTGTCTATCGGTAACTTTACTTGAGGCTATATTTTTATTCACCACATGATATGTGTTTTGCTTGGAGCGTCTTGTATGATTTCAGTCTTTGCTTTTTAGTTTACCACAATCATCCTTTCTGTACACACCTTTTGAGAGAGACACACATGAATTGGAATTTATTAGAATACTCTATGTGCTTCACTTATATCTCTTGAGCTCGATAATTTTGCTCTAGTACTTCACTTATATTTTTTTAGAGCACGATGGTGGTTTTATTTTGTAGAAAATTATCGATCTCTCATGCTTCACTTATATTATTTTGAGAGTCTTTTAGAACAACATAGTAATTTGCTTTGGCTATAAAATTAGTCCTAATATGATAGGCATTCATGATGGGTATGATAAAAACTTTCATATAGAATTGAATACTATGATATTTGATAGATGTTTTGAGATATAAAGGTGGTAATGTTAGAGTCATGCTAGCTGGGTAATTGTGAAATTGAGAAATACTTGTGTTAAAGTTAGCAAGTCCCGTAGCATGCACATATGGTATACATTGTGTGACAAATTTGAAGCATGGGGTGTTCTTTGAGTGCTTTCCTTATGAGTGGCGGTCGGGGACGAGCGATAGTATTTTCCTACCAATCTATCCCTCTAGGGGCAAGTGTAGTAGTACTTTGCTTTGAGGGCTAATAAACTTTTGCAATAAGTATATGAGTTCTTTATGACTAATGTGAGTCCATGGATCATACACACTCTTACCTTTCCGCAATTTGCTAGCCTCTACGGTACCGTGCATTGCCCTTCCTCACCTCGAGAGTTGGTGCAAACTTTGCCGGTGCATCCAAACCCCGTGATACGATACACTCTATCACACATAAACCTCCTTATATCTTCCTCAAAACAGCCACCATACCTACCTATTATGGCATTTCCATAGCCATTCCGAGATATATTGCCATGCAACTTTCCACCATTCCATTTATTATGACACGCTCCATCATTGTCATATTGCTTTGCATGATCATGTAGTTGACATTGTATTTGTGGCAAAGCCACTTTCATAATTCTTTCATACATGTCGCTCTTGATTCATCGCATATCCCGGTACACCGCCGGAGGAATTCACATAGAGTCATATTTTTGTTCTAGTATCGAGTTGTAACATTGAGTTATGAGTAAATAAAACTGTGATGATCATCATTACTAGAGCATTGTCCCATGTGAGGAAAGTGAAATAAATTAAAAAATGAGGCCAAAGAAGCCCAAATAAAAAATGAGAGAGAAAGAGAGAAGGAACAATGTTACTATCCTTTTTCCACACTTGTGCTTCAAAATAGCACCATGGTCTTCATGATAGAGAGTTTCTTATTTTGTCACTTTCATATACTAGTGGGAATTTTTCATTATAGAACTTGGCTTGTATATTCTAATGATGGGCTTCCTCAAAATTCCCTAGGCCTTCGTGAGCAAGCAAGTTGGATGCACACCCACTTAGTTTCTTTTGATGATCTTTCATACACTTATAGCTCTAGTGCATCTGTTGCATGGCAATCCCTACTCCTCTTATTGACATCAATTGATGGGCATCTCCATAGCCCGTTGATTATCCGCGTCAATGTGCGACTTTCTCCTTTTTTTGTCTTCTCACATAACCCCCATCATCATATACTATTCCACCTATAGTGCTATATCCATGGCTTGTGCTCATGTATTGCGTAAGGGTTGAAAAGGCTGAAGCGCGTTAAAATGTATGAACCAATTGCTCGGCTTGTCATCGGGGTTATGCATGAGGGGAGAATTTTGTGTGACGAAAATGAAGCATGATTTTGTAGGGATAAGCTTTCTTTGGCTATGTTATTTTGATAAGACATAATTGCTTGGGTAGCATGCTTGAAGTATTACTATTTTTATGTCAATATTAAACTTTTATCTTGAATCTTTTGGATCTGAACATTCATGCCACAATAAAGAGAATTACATTGAAAATTATGTTAGGGAGCATTCCACATAAAAAATTCTATTTTTATCATTTACCTAATCGAGGATGAGCAGGAATTAAGCTTGGGGATGCTTGATACGTCTCCAACGTATCTATAATTTTTGATTGTTCCATGCTATTATATTATCTGTTTTGGATGTTTAATGGGATTTATTATACCTTTTAATAATATTTTTGGGACTAACCTGTTAACTGAAAGCCCAGTGCAAATTGCTGTTTTTTGCCTATTTCAGTGTTTCGTAGAAAAGGAATATCAAACAGAATTCAAACGGAATGAAACCTTCGCAAGGATCGTTTTTGGAACAAACGTGATCTAGGAGACTTGGAGTGGACGTCAAGGAAGCAGCGAGGCGGCCACAAGGTAGGAGGGCGCGCCCCCACCCTCGTGGGCCCCTCGCAGCTCTACCGACCTACTTCTTTCACCTATATATACTCTTATACCCTGAAACCTTCGGGGAGAGCCATGAAACAACTTTTCCACCACCAAAACCTTCTGTACCCGTGAGATCCCATCTTGGGGCCTTTTCTGGTGATCTACCGGAGGGGGATTCGATCATGGAGGGCTTCTACATCAACACCATAGCCTCTCCGATGATGTGTGAGTAGTTTACCACAGACCTTCGGGTCCATAGTTATTAGCTAGATGGGTTCTTCTCTCTCTTTGGATCTCAATACAAAGTTCTCCTCGATCTTCTTGGAGATCTATTTGATGTAACTCTTTTTGTGGTGTGTTTGCCGAGATCCGATGAATTGTGGGTTTATGAACTTGATTATCTATGAATATTATTTGATTCTTCTCTGAATTCTTATATGCATGATTTGATATCTTTGCAAGTCTCTTCGAATTATCGGTTTAGTTTGGCCTACTAGATTGATATTTCTTGCAATGGGAGAAGTGCTTAGCTTTGGGTACAATCTTGTGGTGTCCTTTCCCAGTGACAGCAGGGGCAGAAAGGCACGTATTATATTGTTGCCATCAGGGATAAAAAGATGGGGTTTATATCATATTGCTTGAGTTTATACCTCTACATCATGTCATCTTGTCTAATGTGTTACTCCGTTCTTATGAACTTAATACTCTAGATGCATGATGGATAGCGGTCGATGTGTGGAGTAATAGTAGTAGATGCCGAATTGTTTTGGTCTACTTGTCACGGACGTGATGCCTATATTCATGATCATTGCCTAAGATATCATCATAACTATGCGCTTTTCTATCAATTGCTCGGCAGTAATTTGTTCACCCACTGTAATACATGCTATCTTGAGAGAAGCCACTAGTGAAACCTATGCCCCCCGGGTCTACTTTACATCATATAAGTTTCCAATCTACAATTCTAGTTTACTATCTATTTTGCAATCTTTATTTTCCAATCTATATCACAAAAATACCAAAAATATTTATCTTATTATCTCTATTAGATCTCACTTTCATTAGTGATCGTGAAGGGATTGACAACCCCTTTATCGCGTTGGTTGCGAGGTTCTTGTTTGTTTGTTCAGGTACTAGGGGATTTGTGTGTAGTCTTCTACTGGATTGATACCTTGGTTCTCAAAAACTGAGGGAAATACTTACACTACTTTGCTGCATCGCCCTTTCCTCTTCAAGGGAAAACCAATGCATGCTCAAGAGGTAGCAAAGCATATGATGCAACCTCAATTCCATTTTTTAATTTTCTTTTATAGACTAAACTAGTGACAAAAAAAGAAACTAAAAGATTCGATTGCAAGATCTAAAGATATACCTTCAAGCAGTAACCTCCCCGGCAACGGCGCTAGAAAAGAGCTTCATTGAGGGGATGTGAGTGCCACTTACCTAGCCTCCCCGGCAATGGCGCCAGAAAAGAGCTTGATGTCTATGACACAACTTTATCCTTCTAGACGTTGTTGGGCCTCCAAGTGCAGAGTTTTGTAGGACAGCAGCAAATTTCCCTCAAGTGGATGACCTAAGGTTTATGAATCCATGGGAGGCGTATGATGAAGATGGTGTCTCTCAAAGAACCCTGCAACCAAATAACCAAGAGTCTCTTGTGTCCCCAACACACCCAATACAATGGTAAATTGTATACGTGCACTAGTTCGTCGAAGAGATGGTGATACAAGTGCAATGTGGATGGTAGATATAGGTTTTTGTAATCTGAACATATAAAAACAGCAAGGTAACTAGTAACAAAAGTGAGCAAAAACGGTATTGCAATGCTTAGAAACAAGGCCTAGGGTTCATACATTCACTCGTGCAAGTTCTCTCAACAATGGTAACATAATTGAATCATATAACAATCCCTCAACGTGCAACAAAGAGTCACTCCAAAGTCACTAATAGCGGAGAACAAACGAAGAGATTATTGTAGGGTACAAAACCACCTCAAAGTTATTCTTTCTGGTCGATCTATTGGGCTATTCCTATAAGTGTCACAAACATCCCTAGAGTTCGTACTAAAATAGCACATTAAGATACACATCAACCAAAACCCTAATGTCACCTAGATACTCCAATGTCATCACAAGTATTCACGGGTTTGATTATACGATATGCATCACACAATCTCAGATTCATCTATTCAAACCAACACAAAGAACTTCAAAGGGTGCCCTAAAGTTTCTACCGGAGAGTCAAGACGAAAACGTGTGCCAACCCCTATGCATATGTTCACGAGGTCACGGAACCCGCAAGTTGATCACCAAAACATACATCATGTAGATCATGTGAATATCCCATTGTCACCACAGATAAGCACATGCAAGACATACATCAAGTGTTCTCAAATCCTTAAAGACTCAATCTGATAAGATAACTTCAAAGGGAAAACTCAATCCATTACAAGAAGGTAGAGGGGAAGAAATGCCATATGATTCAACTATAGTAGCAAAGCTCGCGGTACATCAAGATCGCACCAAATCAAGAACACGAGATAGAGAGAGATCAAACACATAGCTACTGGTACATACCCTCAGCCCTGAGGGTAAACTACTCCCTCCTCGTCATGGAGAGCGTCGGGATGATGAAGATGGCCACCGGTGATGATTCCCCCCTCCGGTAGGGTGCCGGAATAGGGCCCCGATTGGTTTTTGGTGGCTAGAGAGGCTTGCGGCGGTGGAACTCCCGATCTAGGTTTATATCTAGAGGTTTTTCGATCTATAGGAGGTGTTGGCATCGAGGATAATACGTCCATTTTGCATCATGCTTTTATATCGATATTTATTGCATTATGGGTTGTTATTACACATTATGTCACAATACTTATGCCTATTCTCTCTTATTTTACAAGGTTTACATGAAAAGGGAGAATGCTGGCTGCTGGGATTCTGGGCTGGAAAAGGAGCAAATATTAGAGACCTATTCTACACAGCTCCAAAAGTCCTGAAACTTCACTAGAGTTATTTCCAGAATATATAAAAAATACTGAGCGCAAGAAGTACCAGAGGGGGGCCACCCACCAGCCACGAGGGTGGGGGCGCGCCCCCTACCTCATGGGCCCCCTGGTGGCCCTCCGATGCCCATCTTCTGCTATATGGAGTCTTTCGTTGATGAAAAAATCAGAAGCAAGCTTTGGGCAAGAAACTCCGCCGCCACGAGGCGGAACCTTGGCGGAACCAATCTAGGGCTCCGGCAGAGCTGTTCTACTGGGGAAACTTCCCTCCGGGAGGGGGAAATCATTACCATCATCATCACCAACGATCCTCTCGTCAGGAGGGGGTCAATCTCCATCAACATCTTCACCAGCACCATCTAATCGCAAACCCTAGTTCATTATTGTATCCAATCTTTGTATCCAAACCTCAGATTGGTACCTGTGGGTTGCTAGTAGTGTTAATTACTCCTTGTAGTTGATGCTAGTTGGTTTACTTGGTGGAAGATCATATGTTCAGATCCATTATGCATATTAATACCCCGCTGATTATGAACATGAATATGCTTTGTGAGTAGTTACGTTAGTTCCTAAGGACATGGGAGAAGTCTTGCTATTAGTAGTCATGTGAATTTGGTATTCGTTCGATATTTTGATGAGATGTATGTTGTCATCCCTCTAGTGGTGTCATGTGAACATCGACTACATGACACTTCACCATTGTTTGGGCCTAGAGGGAGGCATTGGGAAGTAATAAGTAGATTATGGGTTGCTAGAGTGACAGAAGCTTAAACCCTAGTTTATGCGTTGCTTCGTAAGGGGCTGATTTGGATCCATATGTTTCATGCTATGGTTAGGTTTACCTTAATACTTCTGTTGTAGTTGCAGATGCTTGCAATGGGGGTTAATCATAAGTGGGATGCTTGTCCAAGTAAGGACATCACCCAAGCACCAGTCCACCCACATATCAAATTATCAAAGTACCAAACGCGAATCATATGATCGTGATGAAAACTATCTTGACAATAATTCCCATGTGTCCTCGGGAGAGCTTTCCTTCCTATAAGAGTTTGTACAGGCTTGTCCTTTGCTACAAAAAGGATTGATCCATCTTGCTGCACCTTATTTACTTTTATTACTTGCTACTTGTTACAAATTACCTTATCACAAAACTATCTGTTACCGATAATTTCAGTGCTTGCAGAGAATACCTTACTGAAAACTGCTTATCATTTCCTTCTGCTCCTCGTTGGGTTCGACACTCTTACTTATCTAAAAGGCTACGATAGATCCCCTATACTTATGGGTCATCAATACTCTTTTATGGCACCGTTGCCGGGGAGTGAAGCGCCTTTGGTAGGTGGAATTTGGTAAGGAAAAATTTATATAGTGTGCTGAAATTTACTGTCACTTGTTACTATGGAAAGTAATCCTTTGAGGGGTTTGTTCGGGGTATCTTCACCTCGTCCGGAACCATAATTAGTTACCCCTCAACCTACTGAACCTACTAAAAATGTTTACTTTGAAATTCCTTCGGGTATGATAGAGAAACTGCTAGCTAATCCTTTTGCAGGAGATGGAACATTGCATCCCGATTTACACTTAATCTATGTGGATGAAGTTTGTGGATTATTTAAGCTTGCAGGTATGCCCGATGATGTTATCAAGAAGAAAGTCTTCCATTTATCTTTGAAGGGAGATTCATTGACATGGTATAGGCTATGTGATGATATGGGATCATGGGACTACAAATGGTTGAAAGTGGAATTCCATCAGAAGTTTTATCCTATGCATCTTGTTCATCATGATCGTAATTGTATATATAATTTTTGGCCTCACGTAGGAGAAAGCATCGCTCAAGCTTGGGGCAGGCGTAAGTCAATGTTATATTCATACCCCAATCATGAGCTCTCAAGAGAAATGGTTATTCAAAAAATTTATGCTCGGCTTTCTAATAACAATCGCTCCATGCTCGATACTTCTTGTACTGGTTCCTTTATGATGAAGACTATTGAATTAAAATGGAATTTATTGGAGAGAATTAAACGCAACTCTGAAGATTGGGATGTCGACGAAGGTAAGGAGTCAGGTATAACACCTAAGTTTGATTGTGTTAAAACTTTTATGGATACCGATGTTTTTCGTAAATTTAGCACTAAATATGGAGTTGACTCTGAGATAGTAGCTTCTTTCTGTGAATCCTTTGCTACTCATGTTGATCTCCCTAAGGAGAAGTGGTCTAAATATAATCCCCCCATTGAAAAAAAATTAGTTGCACCTATTAAAGTTGAAGAAAAAACTATCACTTATGATGATCCCGTTGTTCCCACTTGTTACGTTGAGAAACCACCTTTCCCTGTTAGAATAAAGGATCATGCTAAAGCTTCAACTTTGGTTCATAAAAGTAATATTAGAACTTATACACCACTTGAGCAAGTTAAAGTTGAACCTAATGTTGCTATTGTTAAAGATCTCTTGGCTGATAATATTGATGGGCATGTTATTTACTTCTGTGATGAAGCTGCTAGAATTGCTAGGCCTGATACTAAAAATAAACATAGACCTGTTGTAGGCATGCATGTTATTTCTGTTAAAATAGGAGATCATTGCTATCATAGTTTATGTGATATGGGTGCTAGTGCAAGTGCAATACCTCATCCCTTATACAAAGAAATTATGCATGATATTGCACCTGCTGAGATAGAAGAGATTGATGTCACAATTAAGCTTGCTAATAGAGACACTATTTCACCAGTTGGGATTGTTAGAGATGTTGAAGTCTTGTGTGGGAAAGTTAAATATCCTGCTGATTTTCTTGTTCTTGGTTCCCCTCAAGATAGCTTTTGTCCCATTATATTTGGTAGACCCTTCTTGAATACTGTTAATGCTAAGATAGATTGCAAGAAGGATGTTGTTACTATTGGTTTGGATGATATATCTCATGAGTTTAATTTTTCTAAATTTCATAGACAACCCCGTGATGAAGAATTGCTTAGCAAAGATGAAATTATTGGTCTTGCTTCTATTGTTGTACCTCCTAATGATCCTTTAGAACAATATTTGCTAGACCATGATAATGATATGTTTATGAATGAAAGAAAGGAAATAGATGAAGTATTCTTTAAACAAGGACCCATTCTGAAACACAATTTTCCTGTTCAAATCCTAGGGGATCCTCCTCCACCCAAGGGTGATCCCGTGTTTGAGCTTAAACCATTACCTGATACTCTTAAATATGCTTATCTTGATGAAAAGAAGATATATCCTGTTATTATTAGTGCTAACCTTTCAGAGCATGAGGAAGAGAAATTATTGAAAACTCTGAAGAAGCACCGTGCTACTATTGGATATACTCTTGATGATCTTAATGGCATTAGTCCCACTCTATGTCAACACAAAATAAATTTGGAGAAAGACGCCAAACCAGTTATTGATCACCAACGACGGCTGAATCCTAAGATGAAAGAAGTGGTAAGAAAGGAAATATTAAAGCTCCTTGAGGCAGGTATAATTTATCCCGTTGCTAATAGTCAGTGGGTAAGTCATGTCCATTGTGTCCCTAAGAAGGGAGGTATTACTGTTGTTCCTAATGATAAAGATGAATTGATTCCGCAAAGAATTATTACATGTTATAGGATGGCAATTGATTTCCGCAAATTAAATAAGGCTACTAAAAAAGATCATTGCCCCTTACCTTTTATTGATCAAATGCTAGAAAGATTATCCAAACATACACATTTTTGTTTTCTAGATGGTTACTCTGGTTTCTCTCAAATACCTGTGTCAGCTGATGATCAATCTAAGACTACTTTTACTTGCCCTTTCGGTACTTTTTCTTATAGACGTATGCCTTTTGGTTTATGTAATGCACCTGCTACCTTTCAAAGATGCATGATGGCTATATTTTCTGACTTTTGTGAAAAGATATGTGAGGTTTTCATGGACGATTTCTCCGTTTATGGATCCTCTTTTGATGATTGCTTGAGCAACCTGTTTTGCATATATGTGAAGAAACTAATCTTGTTTTGAATTGGGAGAAATGCCACTTTATGGTTAATGAAGGTATTGTCTTGGGGCATAAAATTTCTGAAAGAGGTATTGAAGTTGACAAGGCTAAAGTTGATGCTATTGAAAAGATGCCATGTCCCAAGGACATTAAAGGTATAAGAAGATTCCTCGGTCACGCCGGTTTTTATAGGAGGTTCATTAAGGACTTCTAAAAAAATTCTCGGCCTCTGACTAATCTATTACAAAAAGATATTCCTTTTGTCTTTGATGATGATTGTGTAGAAGCATTTGAAATACTTAAGAAAGCATTGATTTCTGCACCTACTGTTCAGCCACCTGATTGGAATTTACCCTTTGAAATTATGTGTGATGCTAGTGATTATGCTATAGGGGCTGTTCTAGGACAAAGAGTTGATAAGAAATTAAATGTTATTCAATATGCTAGTAAAACTCTAGACAATGCCGAGAGAAATTATGCTACTACTGAAAAAGAATTTTTAGTAGTTGTTTTTGCTTATGATAAGTTCAGACCTTATATTGTTGATTCTAAAGTAACTATTCACACTGATCATGCTGCTATTAAATACCTTATGGAAAAGAAAGATGCTAAACCTAGACTTATTAGATGGGTTCTCCTGCTACAAGAATTTGATTTGCATTTTATTGATAGAAAGGGAGCTGAGAACCCAGTTGCACACAACTTGTCTAGGTTAGAGAATGTTCTTGATGACCCACTACCTATTGATGATAGCTTTCCTGATGAACAATTAAATGTCATAAATGCTTCTCGAACTGCTCCATGGTATGCTGATTATGCTAATTATATTGTTGCTAAATTTATACCACCTAGTTTCACATACCAGCAAAAGAAAAAGTTCTTCTATGATTTGAGACATTACTTTTGGAATGACCCACATCTTTATAAAGAAGGAGTAGATGGTATTATTAGACGTTGTGTACCTGAGCATGAACAGGAACAGATCATACGCAAGTGTCAATCCGAGGCTTATGGAGGACACCATGCTGGAGATAGAACTACACACAAGGTATTGCAATCTGGTTTTTATTGGCCTACTCTCTTCAAGGATGCCCGTAAGTTTGTATTGTCTTGTGATGAATGTCAAAGAATTGGTAATATTTGTAGACGTCAAGAAATGCCTATGAATTATTCACTTGTTATTGAACCATTTGATGTTTGGGGCTTTGATTATATGGGACCCTTTCCTTCCTCTAACGGGTATACACATATTTTAGTTGCTGTTGATTACGTTACTAAGTGGGTAGAAGCTATTCCAACTAGTAGTGCTGATCATAACACCTCTATTAAGATGCTTAAAGAAGTTATTTTCTCGAGGTTTGGAGTCCCTAGATATTTAATGACTGATGGTGGTTCACATTTTATTCATGGTGCCTTTCGTAAAATGCTTGCTAAGTATGACGTTAATCATAGAATCGCATCTCCTTATCACCCACAGTCTAGTGGTCAAGTAGAATTGAGTAACAGATAGCTCAAATTAATTTTGCAAAATACTGTCAATAGATCTAGAAAGAATTGGTCCAAGAAACTTGATGATGCATTATGGGCCTATAGAACTGGATATAAAAATCCTATGGGTATGTCTCCGTATAAAATGGTTTATGGTAAAGATGTCATTTACCTCTTGAGCTAGAACATAAGGCATATTGGGCCATTAAAGAGCTCAATTATGATTTTAAACTTGCTGGAGAGAAGAGGTTATTTGACATTAGCTCACTTGATGAATGGAGAACCCAAGCCTATGAAAATGCCAAATTGTTTAGAGAAAAGGTTAAAAGATGGCATGATAAAAGGATACAAAAGCGTGAGTTCAATGTAGGTGATTATGTATTGTTATACAACTCTCGTTTAAGATTTTTTGCAGGCAAACTTCTCTCTAAATGGGAAGGTCCTTACATTATCGAGGAGGTCTATCGTTCCGGTGCCATAAAAATCAACAACTTCGAAGGCACAAATCCGAGGGTGGTGAACGGTCAAAGAATTAAACATTATATCTCAGGTAATCCTATAAATGTTGAAACTAATATCATTGAAACCGTAACCCCGAAGGAATACATAAGGGACACTTTCCAGAATGTTTCAGACTCTGAAAAGGAATAGGTATGTGGTACGGTAAGTAAACCGACTCCAAAACAGTTTTAATGGAAATTTTTCTCTGTTTTGGAATATTTCGAAAAATAGGAAAATAAGAAGCAGTCCGGAAAGGACACGAGGCTTCCACGAGGGTGGGAGGCGCGCCCTACCCCCTGGACGCGCCCCCTGCCTCATGGGCACCTCATGTGCTCTACGGACTCCGTTTTCTTGCACGATACTTCTTTTGGTCGGTAAAAATTCATTATATAATCTCCTGAAGGTTTTGACCACCGTATCACGCAAAAATCTCCTGTTCTTGTTTCGAGCTGTTTTCTGCCAGGGTTGTCAAGGCCAAGCATCATGTCATCTCCCTCCTCCTCCAACAATGAGGGCAACGATGCTTGGCTAATGAAGATAGAGCTGAAGAGAGAAGAGCCCGGAGAGACCAACAAGGATGAAGGGATCAAGAAGGCCACGAAGGACCAAGTTCTGGCAGCAGAAGACATCCTTCAACTTGATCACAATCTTCTTACCCCAACTGAGATTGAAGCTTTCAAGATGATTGAGTTAGCTCGTATACAAAACAAGTATCTCACACGTGAAAATATTTTGTTGAAGGAGCATATCATCGCACTCAAGGGCATTATCCGCAAATTGGAAGACCTCCTACACTCGATGTGCGACTATCCATCATCACCAACACCCTCTTCACAAACAAAGAAGGAGATATAAACACATGGGTATGGGCACTCCCCTTGGCAACTGCCAAGCTTGGGGGAGTGCCCCAGTATCGTATCACCATCACTTTTATCTTTACCGTTTTTCTTAGTTTGATCCTTTTGATAATATCTTGATCTAGCAGAATAAAGTTTTAGTATGATCTAGTTGTGAGTTTTGCTTTATGATCCTTCTATGTAATTGAGTCCGTGAGCTATATATATAATAAAGATTAGTGTTGAGTCAAGGGCTTGATGATTTTGCTATGATCTTGAGGGAATAAAAGAAAAGAGAAGAAATAAAAAGAAATAAAGATATCATATGGATCTTATGGAAAGTAATGAGCTCACATATAAAGAGTATGATGAATAAAAGTTGTTGAGAGTTGACAAACATAGTTTTGGTCATCGTTGCAATGAATAGGAAGTAATAAAGAAAGAGTGGTTAACATATAAATATACTATCTTGGACATCTTTTATGATTGTGAGCACTCATTAAAGTATGACATGCTAAGAGTTGACGTTGGACAAGGAAGACAACGTAATGGGTTATGTTTTCTTACATCTGAGATAAATTATATTGTCATGGATCATCCAACATGTTGAGCTTGCCTTTCCCTCTCATACTAGCCAATTTCTTTGCACCAAGTAGATATACTACTTGTGCTTCCAAATATCCCTAAACCCAGTTTTGCCATGAGAGTCCACCATATCTACATATGGATTGAGTAAGATCCTTCAAGTAAATTGTCATCGGTGCAAGCAATAAAAATTGCTTTCTAAATATGTATGACTTATTAGTGTGGGAGAAAATAAGCTTTATACTATCTTGTGATATGGAAGAAATAAAAGCGACGAACTGCATAATAAAGGTCCATATCACAAGTGGCAATATAAAGTGACGTTCTTTCGCATTAAGATTTTGTGCATCCAACCATAAAAGCGCATGCCAACCTCTGCTTCCCTCTGCGAAGGGCCTATCTTTTACTTTTATCTTCTACCTTACATAAGGGTCATGGTGATCTTCACCTTTCCTTTTTACATTTTATCCTTTGGCAAGCATAATATGTTGGAAAGATCCTGATATATATAGCTAATTGGATGTGAGTCTTCATTAACTATTATTGTTGACATTACCCTTGAGGTAAAACGTTGGGAGGCAAAACTATAAGCCCTATCTTCCTCTGTGTCCGATTAAAACTTCATACCCATAAATATTGCATGAGTGTTAGCAATTGTGAAAGACTAAAAGATGGTTGAGTATGTGGACTTGCTAAAAAGCTCTTATATTGACTCTTTCCTATGTTATGATAAATTGCAATTGCCTCAATGACTGAGATTAGAGTTTGTTGGTTCTCAATGAAGTTTATGATTCATACTTAAAATTGTGATTGAATTGTTACTTTAGCATAAGAGATCACATGACAATATATATATGTTGTTGTTCTAAGAATGATCATGATGCCCTCATGTCTGTATTTTATTTTTATCGACACCTCTATCTCTAAACATGTGGACATATTTTTTGATTTCGGCTTTCGCTTGAGGACAAGCAAGGTCTAAGCTTGGGGGAGTTGATACGTCCACTTTGGATCATGCATTTATATCGATATTTATTGCACTATGGGTTGTTATTACACATTATGTCACAATACTTATGCCTATTCTCTCTTATTTTACAAGGTTTACACGAAGAGGGAGAATGCCGGCATGTGGGGTTCTGGGCTAGAAAAGGAGAAAATATTAGAGACCTATTCTGCACAGCTCCAAAAGTCCTGAAACTTCACGGGAGTTATTTCCAGAATATATAAAAAATACTAAGCGCAAGAAGTACCAAAGGGGGGCCACCCACCAGCCACGAGGGTGGGGGGCGCCCCCTGCCTCGTGGGCCCCTTGGTGGCCCTCTGATGCCCATCTTTTGCTATATCGAGTCTTTCGTTGACGAAAAAATCAGAAGCAAGCTTTGGGGAATAAACTCTGCCGCCATGAGGCGGAACCTTGGCGGAACCAATCTAGGGCTCCGCAGAGCTGTTCTGTCGGGGAAAATTCCCTCCGGGAGGGGGAAATCATCACCATCGTCATCACCAATGATCCTCTCATCGGGAGGGGGTCAATCTCCATCAACATCTTCACCAGGACCATCTCATCACAAACCCTAGTTCATCTCTTGTATCCAATCTTTGTATGCAAACCTCAGATTGGTACCTGTGGGTTGCTAGTAGTGTTGATTACTCCTTGTAGTTGATGCTAGTTGGTTTACTTGGTGGAAGATCATATGTTCAGATCCATTTTGCATATTAATACCCCTCTGATTATGAACATGAATATGCTTTATGAGTAGTTACGTTAGTTCCTGAGGACATGGGAGAAGTCTTGCTATTAGTAGTCATGTGAATTTGGTATTCGTTCGATATTTTGATGAGATGTATGTTGACATCCCTCTAGTGGTGTCATGTGAACGTCGACTACATGAAACTTCACCATTGTTTGGGACTAGAGGGAGGCATTGGGAAGTAATAAGTAGATGATGGTTGCTAGAGTGACAGAAGCTTAAGCCCTAGTTTATGCGTTTCTTCGTAAGGGGTTGATTTGGATCCATATGTTTCATGCTATGGTTAGGTTTACCTTAATACTTATGTTGTAGTTGCGGATGCTTGCAATGGGGTTAATCATAAGTGGGATGCTTGTCCAAGTAAGGACAACACCCAAGCACCGGTCCAACCACATATCAAATTATCAAAGTACTGAACATGAATCATATGATCGTGATGAAAACTAGCTTGACGATAATTCCCATGTGTCCTTGGGAGCGCTATCCTTCATATAAGAGTTTTTCCAGGCTTGTCCTTTGCTACAAAAAGGATTGAGCCATCTTGCTGCATCTTATTTACTTTTATTACTTGCTACTCGTTACAAATTACCTTATCACAAAACTATCTATTACCGATAATTTCAGTGCTTGCAGAGAATACCTTACTGAAAATTGCTTATCATTTCCTTCTGCTCCTCGTTGGGTTCGACACTCTTACTTATCGAAAAGGCTACGATAGATCCCCTATACTTGTGGGTCATCAGAGGACAAGTCAGGGGGGCCATGAGGCGAAAACAAGGATGGGGGCACGCCCTCCACCCTTGTGGTGGCCTCGGGACTCTTCTCCGGTATCTTTTCGTTCTAGTATTTTTTTATATTTTCCAAAAATAATCTCTGTAAATTTTCAGGTCAATTGGACTCTGTTTGATATTAATTTTTTGTGAAACTCAAAAACAATGAAAAAACAAAAACTGGCATTGGGCTCTAGGTTAATAGGTCAGTCCCAAAAATCATATAAAATAGCATATAAATGCATATAAAACATCCAAGATAGATAATATAATAGCATGGAACAATCAAAAAATATAGATACGTTGGAGATGTATCAGTATCCTCTAGCCCTCTTCGTATTATTGTACTAGACTTGTTCCAAAATTTTATTCATAACCGAAAAGTGGGAGAAATTAGCTAGAGTAGCTCCATGCAGAGCATTGTAGACATAGAAATTTACAAAATACATACGGATTTGAATATGGCAGACCCATTGACTAAACATCTCTCACAATCAAAACATGATCACACCTTAGTACTCTTTGGGCATTAATCACATGGCGATGTGAACTAGATTAGTGACTCTAGTAAACCCTTTGGGTGTTAATCACATGGCGATGTGAACTATTGGTGTTAATCACATGGCAATGTGAACTGGATTATTGACTCTGCTGCAAGTGGGATACTGGAGGAATTATGCCCTAGAGGCAATAATAAAGTTGTTATTTTATATTTCCTTATTCATGATAGAGGTTTATTATTCATGCTAGAAATGTATTGACCGGAAACCTTAATACATGTGTGAATACATAAACAAACACTTTGTCCCTAGTGAGGCTCTACTAGACTAGCTCATTGATCAAAGATGGTTAAGGTTTCCTAACCATTGACATGAGTTGTCATTTGATAACGGGATCACATCATTAGGAGAATGATGTGATGGACAAGACCCATTCGTTAGCTTATCATAATGATCGTTCAGTTTTATTGCTATTGCTTTCTTCATGTCATATACATATTTCTTCGAATATGAGATTGTGCAACTCCCGGATACCGGAGGAATGACTTGTGTGCTATCAAACGTCAGAACATAATTGGGTGATTATAAAGATGCTCTACAAGTATCTTTGAAGTTGTTTGTTGAGTTGGCATAGATCGAGATTAGGATTTGTCGCTCTGAGTATCAGAGAGGTATCTCTGGGCCCTCTTGGAATACACATCATAAGCTTGCAAGCAAACGACTAAGGAGTTAGTCATGAGGTGATGTATTACGGAATGAGTAAAGAGACTTGCCGGTAACGATATTGAACTAGGTATGAAGATACCAACAATCAAATCTCGAGCAAGTAACATACCGATAGACAAAGGGAATTACATATTTCGTCATAACAGTTCGACCGATAAAGATCTTCGTAGAATATGTAGGAGCCAATCTGGGCATCCAGGTTCCACTATTGGTTATTGACTGGAGAGGTGTCTCGGTCATGTCTACATAGTTCTCGAACCCGTAGGGTCCACACGCTTAACGTTTGTTGACGGTATAGTATTATATGAGTTATGTGATTTGGTGAACGAATGTTGTTCGGAGTCCCGG
>NC_041386.1:85473417-85496205 GCF_002162155.2 Triticum dicoccoides
AGAACGATGGTATTCGAACACCGGAAGTGTTTCAGAGGGTACCGGGTTCTTATCGGGTTACCGGAAAGGAGTTTCGGGCACCCCCGGCAAAGATATGGGCCTTATGGGCCAAGAGAGGGAACACACCAGCCCAAAAGGGGCAGTGCGCCCCTATACAGGCCGGCCATATGAGGGGGCGAAGGAAAGAGGGGAGGGAAAGGAAAGTGTGGAGTAGGACTCCCCCTTCCTTCCCTCTCCCCCCTCTTCCCTCTCCCCCTTCTTCTTACAAGGAAAAGGGGGGTGCAGGGCAAGGCAGTAGCCCTAGGGCTGCCGCCAGGTCTCTTGGGGTGCCCTAGGGGCTGCCTCCTCCCCTCCCACCTATATATACATGGGTAGGTGGCGCCACACAAGGACACACAACATTGTCTTAGCCATGTGCGGCGCCCCCGTCCACTGTTTACTCCCTTGGTCATATTTTCGTAGTGCTTAGGCGAAGCCCTGCGGAGATCACTTCACCATCATCGTCACCACACCGTCGTGCTATCGAAACTCATCTAATACCTCACCGTCTTGCTGGATCAAGAAGGCGGAGGACGTCACCGAGTTGAACGTGTGCAGAACATGGAGGTGTCGTGCGTTCGGTACTAGATCGGTTGGAGCGCGAAGAAAGTTTGAAGACATCAACCGCGTTGTGAAACGCTTCCGCTTACGGTCTACGAGGGTATGTAGACACACTCTTCCCCTCGTTGCTATGCATCTTCATGGATAGATATTTGCGTGTGCGTAGATTTTTTTGTTTTCCATGCAACGTTTCCCAACGGTGGAATCATGAGCCAGGTCTATGCGTAGATGATATGCATGAGTAGAACACAAAGAGTTGTGGGTCGTGATAGTCATACTACTTACCACCAACATCTTATTTTGATTCGGCGGTATTGTGGGATGAAGCAGCCCGGACCAACCTTACATGTCCACGCACATGAGACCAGTTCCACCGACAGACATGCAACTAGTTTTGCATAAAGGTGGCTGGCGGGTGTCTATTTCTCCTACTTTAGTTGAATTGATTTTGACTGTAGCCGGTCCTTGAAGAAGGTTAAAACAACAAACTTGATGAAACACCGATGTGGTTTGATGCGTAGGTAAGAACGGTTCTTGCTAGAAGCCTGTAGCAGCCACGTAAAACTTGCAACAACAAAGTAGAGGACGTCTAACTTGTTTTTGCAGGGCATGTTGTGATGTGATATAGTCAAGACATGATGTGATTGCTACCTCTTGAGCATGCGTTGGTTTTCCCTTGAAGAGGAAAGGGTTATGCAGAAAAGTAGCATAAGTATTTCCCTCAGTTTTTGAGAACCAAGGTATCAATCCAGTAGGAGACAACGCACAAGTCACCTAGTACCTGCACAAACAATCAAGAACCTCGCAACCAACGCAATAAAGGGGTTGTCAATCCCTTCATGGTCACTTGCAAAAGTGAGATCTCATAGGGATAGTAAAATAAATATTTTTGGTATTTTTGTTATATAGATTGGAAAGGAAAGATTGCAAAATAGTAAACGAGATGCGATGTAAATAAAAGAGATGCGATATAATAAGAAAGAGACCCGGGGGCCATAGGTTTCACTAGTGGCTTCTCTCAAGATAGCATGTATTTACGGGGGTGAAGAAACTACTGCCGGGCAATTGATAGAAAAGCGCATAGTTATGAAGATATCTAAGGCAATGATCATGAATATAGGCATCACGTCCGTGTCAAATAGATCGAAACGATTCTGCATCTACTACTATTACTCCACACATCGATTCTCAGGACCCCGATTCCAAGTTACATCGATCTAGCCGGTAACACCTCATATCACATTGCGGCCTCACACACGTTATCCCCACGGGTGTCGCCTTACCATGGCCCGGGACCGTTTGCGCCTTTTGGCTCACGTATATGATAGTGTCGCTAGCATCCATATGACAGAGAACCCGAGACGACATGGCTAGTCGTGAACCCAAAGCGGCACAGACCTATGGAGATAGGCATACATGAATCACATCGAGCATGTCGGTCATCAGCGAGTGAATCCGAGCTGTAGCACTGGGCTAACAGGACTCCGGGGAACCCGGGCTGTAGCAGGCTAGGCAGGACTCCGGATGTCACCGCGTGACATTTCCCCGAAGGGACAGACATAGGAACGAAGTGAAACACATGTCGGCCAGTCAAGTGTCCCGAGCAGTAGTGCTAGGCTAGCAGGACTCCGGTGAACCGGGCTGTAGCGGACTACTATGGCTCGAGGAACACTAGACTACATTTCCCCATAAGAAAGGTTGCCAAGGATAAACAACTAGATTGTCGGATCCCACACATACCAATCATTTCAATCATACACACAATATGCTTGATATGTGTAAATACAACATGGCATCACAGCAAAACTCTACAACTCCAGCACTTTATTTAAAGGCTCTAGAGAGCCATACATAACATGTTCATACAGGTAGGGGTCACATGACCCGACACTCAAGTCATACAAGCATACAAGCACATGCGGAAGCAAATAGTCTGAGTACAGACACTAGAAAGAAAGAAGGCTTCTCGAAGCCTGTCTATCTACATAGGGCCCTCCATGGCCAGGATCACCACCTGGGTGGCTAGTCACTCATCGACATCAAGGTCTACGTAGAACCCATCGGAGGGGGCGGTGTTGTCATCTGAAAACAGTAATTAAGCAAACATGAGTACAAAGGTACTCAGCAAGTCTTACATCAGAACCTACTATACATGCTCATTCTCAAGAAGGTGGTGGAGTTATTGCAGCAAGCCAGCTTTGACTCTTGGCTAAGCTATCCTACGAGACTCCACTAGTAAAATAGTTTTCGCACACGAGTCCGCTAATCACCAACACAATACTCCACCAAGGATCCTCCCTCGTCATCCTACGAGAGGGCCATCCTCGGTACTCACACTTATCTTGAGTCTTTTAGTAGTATCCATTAACTTGTCTATGAACTGTATAGGCAACCAAGTAGTCCTTTACCGCGGACGCGGCTATTCGAATAGGTTTATACCCCACAGGGGTGTACTTCATCACACATGTTTCCACCACTTAGCGTCTGCACATGACATGTGCTCGGCAGACTTCAAGCAAAAACCGATGTGGGTGTAGACCACGACCTGCCTAACCGCATAAGTCTCTAGTCCAGGTTTATCGCCTATTCAGGTTCCATCCGCAAGGAAGTCTGGCCGGGGTGTCCTCAAAGGCCCCAAACGATGTGTACAGAGTCCCGAGACGCCAAACGGGCGCCCGGCATACCCGGCCACAGTGTATCTACCGCATCATAGCCCACCCCTAGGGTCAGCGCTACGCACGGCCGCCAACACATAACCTACAAACACCAGAAACTAGTTGCAACTCCTGGACAGAGGGCGAGAGGGGTCAGTAAGTCGAGCGGGGTCATATTTTAGGGCCCAATGTGTGGTAGTAGCTGAATCTTAAATCACGCATACAGATCTCAATTCTTATGGACCGCCTCAATGAAACAACCCACCATGTACTCCTACATGGCCTCTCATCGATACCTTTACCAAAACATGTTCAACACATTCCTCACATTACCGACATAATCATTTCACTCTAGCCCATCACCAGATGAACCATACCTGACACAACTCTAAGCATAGTAGGCATAGCAAGGTAGGAAAACACATACATGGGTCAATCAACTCCTACACATGCTAGTGGGTTTCATCTAGTTACTGTGGCAATGACAGGTCATGCAGAGGATAAAGGTTCAACTACCATAGCACACAGCAGTTTGAAACGATGTTGTCTTAATGCAGTAAATGAGAGCAGAGGCGAGAACATGGGATTGTATCGATATGATGAATGGGGCTGCTTGCCTGATGTAGTGGTAGTAGGGTACTGCCCTTCAGACGGATATTCGGGGTTATCCTCGGAGGCAGAACCTACCACGAAAGACACACCGAACATAATCAATACATGACGATATGCAACAATATGATGCATGCTATGACATGGCAATATGAATGTGTCTTGGCCTAATGCAAGCTAAAACAGAAAGGAATGAACCCATTTGAATCAAAGATTCAAATGTTAGTTCACTTAACATAGCCATATTAGTGCATTATCTTATTTTGCTTAAACGGCATGGTTATCTTGTTTTGTCATGCATGAAACCATTACCAATGGATATATTGAATTTTTATGATCAAAATTCATATACAAATCTTTTCATTTGGAGTTACAGATTAATTTCTATGATTTTTAGAAGTTTTGGCTATTTTCTGGAATTTCCTATATAAAAATAAATCCAGATAATGAATAATTGCGTCAGCACTACGTCACTGTGACGTCAGCGAGTCAAAGGCGCCAGGGCCAGTCAAACCTGACTGGTGGGCCCTGTCTGTCAGTGACTTAGCTAACTAACAGGATTAAGTTAGTACTAATTAACTATTAGTGGGGCCTGGGCCCACATGTCAGTGACCTAAACTAACTAAAATTAGTTAACACTAATCCTAAACTAATTAACAAGTCGGCCCCACCTGTCATAGGCTCAGGGGGGAAGTCAACCTGGGCCCACACGTCAGTCCACGGTCAAAACATGGTCAACTCGCCGGCGGCTTGACGCCGGCAACGACAGACGCGGCGGAGGGGCTCGGGTTTTGCCCACAGTCGACCAAATCGACTGCAGTTTGGTCCTACGAGTAGCTGGGGGCAAGCTGCGACGTTTGGTGGTGGAAGTGGAGCTCGGGGAGGCCGGAAACGACGCCGGTGTCGAGCCAGGCGGCGGCCGGAGTTTGGGCGTGCATGGAAACGGCGTTAGGAGGCACGACAGGGGGCGCAGAGGGGTGCTACGGCCTCCTGGGGGTGCACTGAGCATGGTGACATGCTCAGCTGCGGCTGTAGGTGACGGTGGCCACGGCGGCGGCATGGCCGGCGGAGCCAAGCTCTTGGGCTCAACGGAGCCCGCGGTTCGAGGGAGAAAACGACAAGGAAAGAGAGGGGAACGGAGAAGGAGCTCACGGGGAGTGTAGCGGTGGCCTCAGCGTGCTCGAGGAAGCACCGGAGCGAGCGGAGCGGCGAGGGGGATCTCCGGCGACCGAGGTTGAAGAAGATGGCGGTAGCAGCGTTGCAGTGCGTCCGAGGCGTCGTGGCTCGCCCGTGAGGAAGAGGAAGGCGTCGGTGGTGCTCGGGGACACGTCGAAGAGACGAGAGGGGGTCGATGGCCACGGTGAACGGCGAGGGTGGCGAGGAGTTCCTCTCGGGAGGGAATGGGGAGAGAGCCAGAGGAGGGAGAGGGGCACGAGGAGAGTGGGGAAAGTGAGAGGGGGCGAGGGAGAGTGCGTGGCACTCGTAGACGACGTCCTGGGCGTCGGCAGAAGCAGGAGGTGGCCGGCGTGTGGCTGCGGGCACCGTCCACACACCTCTCGTCCTCCTGGAGAGAGGAGAGGGATGACTAGCAGTAGCCAGTGGGCTGGGCCGAGCTGGGCCAGGCCAGGGCGACAGGTAAGTCTAACTCTCTCTCTCTCTTTTTTTTGCTTTTATTTATTTCCTGCTATGTGTATTGAAATAGAATAAATACTATTTCATTTCCAAAAACTCTGGAAATATTCAGAGGCACATTTGGGAATATTCTCAACTGCCTAAAAATGCTTCCAAGATTATTTGAGCACTTTAAAATATTTATAGCATTTAAAATACCCAAATTCAAATACAAATGGCTTGTTCAAAAATCCAGAATGGCTCCATAAATTGCTAGACCATTTTTGGCAGAGGTTTTAGTCAAGACAAAAAATGGTGGGCTTTTATGAAGGGCATTTTGGGTTCATTGAAATTCCAATTGTTGGAAATTAGCATTTTCAGGGGGGTGTTGGGGTTGATTAGGCCCCATTTCAAGTTTAAGAGAAATTTAAACATGATGCACATGTTCATCCAATCCTAATGCATGACTAAAAGCAGGGATGTGACATCGATCGCTATCCAGCATGCATCTAGAGTATTAGTTCATAAGAACAGAGTAACGCTTTAAGCAAGATGACATGATGTAGAGGGATAAACTCAAGCAATATGATATAAACACTGGTGTGCGTCGGTCCTAAACAAACGGGTTTTAACCCCTTTCCGCGATGGCATTTGGAACAGTCACCAAGTGAGTGTGGGCGATAGGGGGGTCCTTCCCACACGACCCAGAAACTGTCAGGGATAGGGAGCCTTGATGCATACAGCTGTCCCTATATAACCGTTTTCAATATCACAAATACCCCAAACATCCATCCTTGCTAATCGTTTGTGCTCACATTCCCATCTTAGTCGGAGTTTTGTGGTTCTGCGTAAAACCAGACTGATTCCAAGCACAGGAGTTTTCCAGGTAGATTCTAGGCACGGGAGTTTTACGATGCCTCACACATCACAAATAGTTCATGATTATAAACCGTGTATGATAGGTAGACAATCACACACATTTAGTTTTCCCGCACCGTATGTGATAGTGTCTGACATCACACACGCTTTGCAAACGGCAAATGTGTGCATGCTTGCACACGTTTCCTCTCTGTGAACCATCTTAGATTATGGTGTATATCGCAAACATTTGTGTTTTACCAACCGTGTGTGCCGTAATGACCTGCACAACGTAATTTCGCCCCAATTTAATTGCTTCTATATTAAATTGTACCTAATTTAAACTTGAAAGTAGGCTATAGCTTTATTCATATCCATCAGGTTCAAACAACCAATGCATTATTCGATTCATAGGTACATATGTTTAAGAATTACAGAAGCACCAAATAAAGAATGATGTACCAGGGTTCTATACTTGTACTATTACAGATGGTAAAGAAAGAGGCGACAAACATTCCAGGTGTTGAACAAGGTTAAGCGGAATGGCCCTATTGTGCTCTCCTGGATGCAGAAGGCATGCAGGACTCTAGTCCAACCCCTTGTGAAGGCCAGCTGCCAATCATGTAGTTTGAGAGGTAATCTTGAGTAAACTGCTTCAGGATCCACTGCAAAAGAAAAAAGATTTAGATATTGTCATCTAACACAACTCATTACGAGCAGTAAAAAGAAGGCTACAGGGTTCTTACTTACCATCTTGCAGTTCACTGTTGTCTTGCATAAAGTGTAAACAAATAGTTCGATTGACATCTTTTGACCCATTTTAATAACAATCTTTATCAGTTTCCTCACTTGATGCTGGTTCATGAGTATCTCATTGCCCCATATGCAGAAAGGGTCGAAGTGTGGATCTTTGGCAATGATATATGTACCTAAAAGCACCAAGTTAATATTAGAATCTAAACAACAATTGAAAAATGATGTAGTGCAACACTCCATCCATCCCATTATATAAGATTTTATTACATGTATATCTAGACATCATCAAAACATTAGGGTAACACTCTTCCTTGTTGCTATGTAGCCTAGGATTGCATATTTAGTCATTCAGTACAATGCATGTTGCTAAACAACAATTGAAAAATTAAAAGGCATGTTAACTGCAATATCCTTAACAACAACCAAATATCATAATTCATAGTGGTATTGTTGAAATTGTTATTGATGAAATTGAACTGCACGACAAATAGTTGCACATATAGAGCATCACATTGTGAAGAACTGAAATAAACAAGTCATAAGGACATCTCTAGGAGATCCTTCAAAAGTTAAAGGACTAAAACCCTTAGTGGACATATATATATATATATATATATATATATATATATATATATATACTCCAGCAATTTTTGGCCTTTTCTAGTCGATCCCCTAAACTTAAGGTTGTAAACTTCAATCTGATCAAGTTCAAAGCAGGTTCAACCGAAAGTAGCATGCATGCAAACATAAACATAGATAGTTTTGCATAACCAAACATAAAACATAAATTTAAGCTAAGCTAAACTACTTTCGGTCGAAGTAGAGGTCGAGCCAATCCTTCCTCGTCATGTACGGTGTGCCGCGAGCCGGGTCTGGGCCAGTACCGTCGTCGGGGTCATTGGGCAAGGCACTCCTCCACTTGTTGACATTGATCTCCTTGTCCTCGGGGCCCACCTCGACGCCCTCCGCACCGCCGTCGCCGCCGCCTTTGACCTCGTCATCAGAGGAGAGCGCGATAACCTTGCCGCCCTCCGTGCCGCCGTCCTCGCCGCCTTCGACCTCATCATTGGAGAAGAGCGCGATAACCTCGCCGCCCTCCGCGCCGGCAAAGATCGCCCACTCAGCCTCCATGAGCTCCGGGTGCTGCCGGCGGAGCTCTTTCATGTTGTCCTCGTCGGCGGCCTCGGCCTCGAGGCGCTCCCACGCCTCGCGGTCCTCCCGTGCCATAGCCGAGCTCACCACCCCTGGCTCCGTGAAAGTGCTAGTTATCGACTAGAGGGGGGTGAATAGGTGATTTTTATGAAAGTCTTCAGAACATGGGAGTTTCGAAGATAAACAATAGAAATAAACCTATTGACATGCAGCGGAAGGTAGACTACACTCGAGAAGCCATAGTCAAGCAAGTAATGAAGCTTAAAGCACGAAGACTATTAGCAGCTAGGAAGTAAGGATCAAGATGGAAGATGGTATGAAGCCAAACAATAGTCGTCAGATTGTGAAGTCAAACAGATAAGACAAGCAAGCAAAAGACTTCACAGAGGCAAACTGTAAATAAGTGAAGGAAGAGATAGAACCAGTTTCTTGGTGAAGAGAAAGGGTTTGTTGGACCAGTTCCAGTTGCTGTGACAACTGTACGTCTGGTTAGGGTGGCTGAGATTCAACTCAGAAGACCGCATCTTCACCTTATTCCCCTTGAGCTAAGGACACTTAGTCCTCGCCCAATCATGCTGGTAAGTCTTCAAGGTAGACTTCCAAACCTTCACAGACTTCGTTCACCAGCAATCCACAATGACTCTTGGATGCTCAAAACGCGACACCTAACCGGCTAGAGGATTCACAGTCCTCAAATGTAATAAGTCTTCAGATCACGCAGACAGAAAGACTTCAGTGATGCCTAACACTCTTTTGGCTCCGGGTGTTTGGGGCTTTGTCCTTGCAAGGATTTCTCTCTCAAAGGCTTCGAGGTGGGTTGCTCTCAAACGACAAAAGTCGCGCACTAACTCTGAGCAGCCACCAATTTATGGTGTAGGGGGTGGGCTATTTATAGCCACTAGGCAACCCGACCTGATTTGTCTGAAATGACCCTGTGTCACTAAGGAACTGACATGTGTTCCAACGGTCAGATTTCAAACACACGCGGCAGCTTTACTTGGGCTACAAGTAAAGTTGACTCATCCAGCTCTGGATAAGATTTGCTCTCATTGTCTTCGCTCGAAGACTTAGGATTTGGTCGAGCATCACTCCAGTCACTTTGACTTTGTTCACTTGGACCCCACTTAACAATACGGTGGTTCCTATGACTCAACAAAGAAGAAAAGGAAACTACAAAACAGATATGTCTTCGCACTCCATAGTCTTCACGTGAGTGTCTTCTTGAGTCACAATCTTCGTTGTGAATATCTTCACATACCACCATTATCTTCAATGTCTTCACACATTTTTAGGGGTCATCTTCGGTAGGTAAACCGAATCAATGAGGGACTACTACCTGTGTTATCCTGCAATTATCACAAATACATTAGTCCCTCAACCAGGTTTGTCGTCAATACTCCAAAACCAACTAGGGGTGGCACTAGATGCACTTACAATCTCCCCCTTTTTGGTGATTGATGACAAACTGGTTGAAGTGTTCAACGGGGATAAAAGTATGTGAAATTTTAAAGGATTAAGGTATTGTCTTCATAAGTAGCAGAAGGCTCCCCCTGAAGATGTGCATATAAGTATTTTGCTTTTGAATGCAAATGCACATGGCAGGTTGTACTTGTGGAGATCCTCTTCAACTTATGAAGACAATTCATCATGCATGAAAAGATATAACGAAGATAATGACATGCATAATGATAAATGGACGTCTGCAAAATGACTTTGTGCGGAATTTATCATTGCATCACATAGTTGACAGAAAGGTAGCAGACGACCATCAAGTTTAAGTGATACAAATCAAAGAACCAAAAGCATCAAAAGCGAGAGTTGTAAACACTTGGCCAAAAAATATAGCATCCACCCATAAAGACCCGCTTGAAGACTATCAACTCATATGCTTCTCCCCCTTTTGTCAGTGAGGACCAAAAAGGTTTGAAGACATAGAGCTTCTACTCGTTCCCATGAGGAGTAGGTGAAGCTGCAGGGTCATCGTTGGGGTTCGGTTGTGCAGAAGAACTTGGTGTAGTGTCGATACACGGCGACATTGTAGTTGGTGAAGTAGCATCATCTTCGTCATCAATGACTCTAGCATTGACAGTTGCCGCTGAGGATGAGTAGTCAGAGTCTTCGAGTGAGGGATTCCGATGCAAGTGAGCGTTCCGGGGAGGAGTGGAATCAAACTTGAATCTCTCTGTGAAGCCATCCTGTTGAAGATCATCTTCAGAGGTCAGCAATGTTAGACTCTTCCATGACCGCCAACAGGTTTCATGAGTGACAAATGCATTATTGGTGGCAAGGTTGCAAATGCGATTAACATCCACCAAGAGGCTCTGCATCTAATGCTTGAGCCAGTCATGATGCTTATCTTGTTTTTGATGCAGGGCGACGAGAAGCTCTCGGTCCTTGAGAACACGAGATCACTTCCGAGGCCTTTGGGAGATTGTGCTTTCAGTGGCTTCAGTATGGGCATGATGAGGTGCACGTGTATTTCCAGCCAAAGGATAGACACGAGTTGCAGCAAGAACTCCTTCAATAGGTTGAGTGAAGCTTTGGTGATCGGCTTGTGAAGATAAATTGGCTCCTTGGCAGGCTCTGGGTATATGGCTTCAACCTCTGGCAAGAATATGAGATGATTGCGCGCAGACGACTGATAGTTGATAGCAGAGTGAAGCTTGATGAGGCGCATTACCCATGGAGCATAGAACTTCAGACCAAATATATCGGAGCCAGATGCAGCCAATTGCCCGATGAAGAAGTCCTGAGCATTGAAGCTGATGCCATTGAAGATATAGAAAACCAATGTCTTCATTGCGCCTTCAAGCTTGGCTGCCGGAGAATGTCCTTTGATAGGCATAGAGTTCGCCTGATGATATGATAAATAGTGCGGGGTAGATACTCTAGGTCTTCAACAAAGAATTCCTTTGGATATTCAGCATCTTGCGGCAGTGGCTTCATCATGCTCAGCATTTGGCATGTTTGGCTTAGGCTTCTGGAAGATGCTTGCTACCTCTTGAGCACTGCGTTGGTTTTTCCCCGAAGAGGAAGAGATGATGCACCAAAGTAGCGTAAGTATTTCCCTTAGTTTTTGAGAACCAAGGTATCAATCCAGCAGGAGGCTACGTGCAAGTCCCTCGTACCTGCACAAAACAAATAAATCCTCGCAACCAACGCGATAAGGGGTTGTCAATCCCTACACGGCCACTTATGAGAGTGAGATCTGATAGATATGATAAGATAATATTTTTGATATTTTTATGATAAAGATGCAAAGTAGAATAAAAGCAAAGTAGAAAGCAAAGGAAATAACTAAGTATTGGAAGATTAATATGATGAAGATAGACGTGGGGGGCATAGGTTTCACTAGTGGCTTCTCTCAAGAGCATAAGTATTCTACGGTGGGTGAACGAATTACTGTTGAGCAATTGACAGAATTGAGCATAGTTATGAGAATATCTAGGTATGATCATGTATATAGGCATCATGTTCGAGACAAGTAGACCGACTCCTGCCTGCATCTACTACTATTACTCCACTCATCGACCGCTATCCAGCATGCATCTAGCATATTAAGTTAATGAAAACAGAGTAACACCTTAAGCAAGATGACATGATGTAGAGGGATAAACTCATGAAATATGATGAAAACCCCATCTTGTTATCCTCGATGTCAACAATACAATACGTGCCTTGCTGCCCCTACTATCACTGGGAAAGGACACCGCAAGATTGAACCCAAAGCTAAGCACTTCTCCCATTGCAAGAAAGATCAATCTAGTAGGCCAAACCAAACTGATAATTCGAAGAGACTTGCAAAGATAACCAATCATACATAAAAGAATTCAGAGAAGATTCAAATATTATTCATAGATAGACTTGATCATAAACCCACAATTCATCGGTCTCAACAAACACACCGCAAAAAGAAGATTACATCAAATAGTTCTCCACAAGAGAGGGGGAGAACATTGTATTGAGATCCCAAAAGAGAGAAGCAGCCATCTAGCTAATAAATATGGACCCGTAGGTCTGAGGTAAACTACTCACACTTCATCGGAGGGGCTATGAGGATGATGTAGAAGCCCTCCGTGATCGATGCCCCCTCCGGCGGAGCTCCAGAACAGGCCCCAAGATGGGATCTCGTGGATACAGAAAGTTGCGGCAGTGGAATTAGGGTTTTTTCTCTGTATCTGATCGTTTGGGGGTACGTAGGTATATATAGGAGGAAGGAGTACGTCGTGGAGCAATTGGGGGCCCACGAGGGTGGAGGGCGTGCCTGGGGGGGGGGGGGGTAGGCGCGCCCCCCTACCTCGTGGCCTCCTCTTTTGTGTCTTGACGTAGGGTCCAAGTCTCTCGGGTCTTTTTCATTAAGAAAAGCACGTTCCCGAAGGTTTCATTCCATTTGGACTCCGTTTGATATTCTTTTCTTCGAAACCCTAAAACAGGGAAAAAACAGCAATTCTGGGCTGGGCCTCCGATTAATAGGTTAGTCCCAAAAATAATATAAAAGTGGATAATAAAGCCCAATAATGTCCAAAACAATAGATAATATAGCATGGAGCAATCAAAAATTATAGATACGTTGGAGACGTATCAAGCATCCCCAAGCTTAATTCCTGCTCGTCCTCGAGTAGGTAAATGATAAAAACAGAATTTTTGATGCGGAGTGCTACTTGGCATAATTTTAATGTAATTCTTCTTAATTGTGGTATGAATATTCAGATCCGAAAGATTCAAGATAAAAGTTTAATATTGACATAAAAATAATAATACTTCAAGCATACTGACAAAGCAATCATGTCTTCTCAAAATAACATGGCCAAAGAAAGTTATCCCTACAAAATCATACAGTCTGGCTATGCTCTATCTTCACCACACAAAATATTTAAATCATGCACAACCTCGATGACAAGCCAAGCAATTGTTTCATACTTTTGGTGTTCTCAAACTTTTTCAATCTTCACGCAATACATGAGCGTGAGCCATGGATATAGCACTATAAGTGGAATAGAATGGTGGTTGTGGGGAAGACAAAAAGGGAGAAGATAGTCTCACATCAACTAGGCGTATCAATGGGCTATGGAGATGCCCATCAATAGATATCAATGTGAGTGAGTAGGGATTGCCATGCAACGGATGCACTAGAGCTATAAGTATATGAAAGCTCAACAAAAGAAACTAAGTGGGTGTGCATCCAACTTGCTTGCTCATGAAGACCTAGGGCATTTTGAGGAAGCCCATCATTGGAATATACAAGCCAAGTTCTATAATGAAAAATTCCCACTAGTATATGAAAGTGATAACATAGGAGACTCTCTATCATGAATATCATGGTGCTACTCTGAAGCACAAGTGTGGTCAAAGGATAGTAACATTGTCCCTTCTCTCTTTTTCTCTCATTTTTTCCCTTTTTTATTTGGGCCTTTTCTCTTTTTTATGGCCTCTTTTCTTTCTTTTTTTTTATTTTTCGTCCGGAGTCTCATCCCGACTTGTGGGGGAATCATAGTCTCCATCATCCTTTCCTCACTGGGACAATGCTCTAATAATGATGATCATCACACTTTTATTTTTCTTACAACTCAACAATTACAACTCGATACTTAGAACAAAATATGACTCTATATGAATGCCTCCGACGGTGTACCGGGATATGCAATGAATCAAGAGTGACACGTATGAAAGAATTATGAATGGTGGCTTTGCCACAAATACGATGTCAACTACATGATCATGCTAAGCAATATGACAATGATGGAGTGTGTCATAATAAACGGAACGGTGGAAATTTGCATGGCAATATATCTCGGAATGGCTATGGAAATGCCATAATAGGTAGGTATGGTGGCTGTTTTGTGGAAGGTATATGGTGGGTGTATGATACCGGCGAAAGGTGCGCAGTATTAGAGAGGCTAGCAAAGGTGGAAGGGTGAGAAAAGTGTGTATAATCCATGTACTCGGCATTAGTCATAAAGAACTCATATACTTATTGCAAAAATCTACAAGTTATCAAAGCAAAGTATTACGCGTATGCTCCTAGGGGGATATATTGGTAGGAAAAGACCATCGCTCGTCCCCGACCGCCACTCATAAGGAAGACAATCAAAAAATAAATCATGCTCTGACTTCATCACATAACTGTTCACCATAGGTGCATGCTACGGGAATCACAAACTTTAACACAAATATTTCTCAAATTCACAACTACTCAACTAGCATAACTTTAATATCACCATCTTCATATCTCAAAACAATTATCAAGTATCAAACTTCTGATAACATTCAACACACTCATAAGGAAGTTCTTTTATTATTATTGTATACCAAGCATATTGTGATTATTTAAGTAAATTACCATGCTATTTAAGCCTCTCAAAATAATCTAAGTGAAGCATGAGAGATCAATAGTTTCTATAAAACAAATCCACCACCGTGCTCTAAAAAGATATAAGTGAAGTACTAGAGCAAAACTATATAACTCAAATGATATAAGCGAAGCACATAGAGTATTCTAACAAATTACAAATCATGTATGGCTATCTCAAAAGGTGTGTACAGGAAGGATGATTGTGGTAAACTAAAAAATAAAGACTGAAATCATACAAGACGCTCCAAGCAAAACACATATCATGTGGTGAATAAAAATATAGCTCCAAGTAAAGTTACCGATAGAAGTAGACGAAAAGAGGGGATGCCTTCCGGGGCATCCCCAAGCTTTGGCTTTTAGGTGTCCTTAGATTATGTTGGGGTGCCATGGGCATCCCAAAGCTTAGGCTCTTGCCACTCCTTGTTCCATAATCCATCAAATCTTTACCCAAAACTTGAAAACTTCACAACACAAAACTTAAAGTAGAAAATCTCGTGAGCTCCGTTAGCGAAAGAAAATAAAAGACCACTTCAAGGTACTGTAATGAACTCATTCTTTATTTATATTGGTGTTAAACCTACTGTATTACAACTTCTCGATGGTTTATAAACTATTTTACTAGCCATAGATTCATCAAAATAAGCAAACAACACACGAAAAACAGAATCTGACAAAAACAGAACAGTCTGTAGTAATCTGTAGCTAGCGCAAGATCTGGAACCCCAAAAATTCTAAAATAAATTTCTGGACGTGAGGAATTTATCTACTAATCATATTAAAAAATAATTAACTAAATAACACTTTCCAAATAAAAAAGGCAGCAGTTCTTGTGAGCGCTAAAGTTTCTGTTTTTTACAGCAAGATTAACAAGACTTTCCCCAAGTCTTCCCAACGATTCTACTTGGCACAAACACTAATTAAACACAAAAAAACAACCAAAACAGAGTCTAGATAAATTATTTATTACTAAACATGAGCAAAAAGCAAGGAATAAAAATAAAATTGGGTTGCTTCCCAACAAGCGCTATCGTTTAACGCCCCTAGCTAGGCATAAAAAGCAAGGATAGATCTAGGTATTGCCATCTTTGGTAGGCGATCCATAAGTGGCTCTCATAATAGATTCATAAGGTAATTTAATCTTCTTTCTAGGAAAGTGTTCCATGCCTTTCCTAAACGGAAATTAGAATCTAATATTTCCTTCCTTCATATCAATAATTGCACCAATCGTTCTAAGGAAAGGTCTACCAAGAATAATAGGACATGAAGGATTGCAATCTATGTCAAGAAAAATAAAATCTATGGGCACATAATTCCTATTTGAAACAATAAGAACATCATTAATTCTTCCCATAGGTTTCTTAATAGTGGAATCCGCAAGGTGCAAGTTTAGAGAGCAATCATCAAAATCACGGAAATCTAACAAATCGCACAAAGTCTTTGGAATCGTGGAAACACTAGCACCCAAATCACATAAAGCATAGCATTCATGATCTTTAATTTTAATTCTAATAGTTGGTTCCCACTCATCATAAAGTTTTCTAGGAATAGAAATTTCTAATTCAAGTTTTTCTTTATAAGATTGCATCAAGGCATCAACGATATGTTTAGTGAACCCTTTATTTTGACTATAAGCATGAGGAGAATTTAGCACAGATTGCAACAAGGAAATACAATAAATCAAAGAGCAATTTTCATAATTAAATTCCTTGAAATCCAAAATAGTGGGTTTAGCAACATCTAGGGATTTAATTTCTTCAATCCCACTTTCATCAATTTTAGCATCAAGATCTAAAAACTCCGAATTCTTGGAATGTCTTCTAGGTAAAGCTGGATCATATTCAGTCCCCTCATTATTAAGATTCATATTGCAAAACAAAGATTTAATAGGGGACACATCAATAACTTTTAGATCTTCATCTTTATTTTCATAGGAACTAGAAGAACACGCTCTTATAAAGGCATCTTTCTTAGCACGGATCCTAGCGGTTCTTTCTTTGCACTCATCAAGAAATTCTCATGGCTTTGAGAGACTCATTGATATCATTCTTAGGTGGAATAGATCTAAGTTTCAAAGAATCAACAACAAGATAAATTCTATCAACGTTCCTAGCCAACTCATCAATCTTAAGCAATTTATCTTCAATCAAAGCATTTAAATTCTTTTGCGAGGTAATAAATTCTTTAATATTAGATTCAAAATCAGAGGGAATATTATTATAATTTCCATAAGAATTGTTGTAGGAATTACCATAATTATTAGAGGGATTACTAGGATAAGGCCTAGGATTGAAATTTCCTCTATACTCGTTGTTACCAAAATTGTTCCTACCAACAAAATTCACATCCATAGATTCATTATTATTCTCAATCAAAGTAGACAAGGGCATATCATTAGGATCGGAAGAAACACTCTTACTAGCAAATAATTTCATAAGTTCATGCATCTTTCCTCTCAAAACATTAATTTCTTCTATCACATGCACCTTTTTATTACTAGATCTTTCAGTATGCCATTGAGAATAATTAACCATAATATTATCTAGGAGTTTAGTAGCTTCTCCTAAAGTGATTTCCATAAAAGTGCCTCCCACGGCCGAATCTAAAAGATTTCTAGAAGCAAAATTCAATCCGACATAAAATTTTTGTATAATCATCCACAAATTCAAACCATGAGTAGGGCAATTATGTATCATTAATTTCATCCTCTCCCAAGCTTGTGCAACATGTTCATGATCAAGTTGCTTAAAATTCATAATATCATTTCTAAGGGAGATGATCTTAGCGGGAGGAAAATACTTAGAGATAAAAACATATTTGCACTTATTCCATGAATCAATACTATTTTTAGTCAAAGAGGAAAACCAAGCTTTAGCACGATCTCTAAGCGAAAAAGGAAATAGCTTCAATTTAACAATATCATTATCCACGTCTTTCTTCTTTTGCATATCACACAAATCAACGAAGCCATTCAGATGGGTAGCGGCATCTTCACTAGGAAGGCCGGAAAACGGATCTTTCATGACAAGATTCAGCAAAGAAGTATTAATTTCACAAGATTCAACATCGGTAAGAGGAGCAATCGGAGTGCTAATAAAATCATTGTTGTTCGTATTGGTAAAGTCACACAATTTAGTATTATTTTGAGCCATCGTGACAAGCAAGAAAACTAACACACAAGCAAACAAAAAGCAAGCAGGCAAAAAGAGGCAAATAGAGAAAGAGAGGGAGGATAGAGAGAGAGGGCGAATAAAACGGCAAGGGTGAAGTGGGGGAGAGGAAAACGAGAGTCAATTTCAAATAATGTAATGCGGGAGATAGGGATTGTGATGGGTACTTGGTATGTTGACTTTTGCGTAGACTCCCCGGCAACAGCGCCAGAAATCCTTCTTGCTACCTCTTGAGCACTGCATTGGTTTTTCCCCGAAGAGGAAGGGATGATGCAGCAAAGTAGCATAAGTATTTCCCTCAGTTTTTGAGAACCAAGGTATCAATCCAGTAGGAGGCTACGCGCGAGTTCGTCGTACCTGCACAAAACAAATAAATCCTCACAACCAACACGATAAGGGGTTGTCAATCCCTACACGGCCACTTACGAGAGTGAGATCTGATAGATATGATAAGATAATATTTTTGATATTTTTATGATAAAGATGCAAAGTAAAATAAAAGCAAAGTAGAAAGCAAAGGAAATAAGTAAGTATTGGAAGATTAATATGATGAAGATAGACTCGGGGGCCATAGGTTTCACTAGTGGCTTCTCTCAAGAGCATAAGTATTCTACGGTGGGTGAACGAATTACTGTTGAGCAATTGACAAAATTGAGCATAGTTATGAGAATATCTAGGCATGATCATGTATATAGGCATCAGGTCCGAGACAAGTAGACCGACTCCTGCCTGCATCTACTACTATTACTCCACTCATCGACCGCTATCCAGCATGCATCTAGAGTATTAAGTTAATGAAAACAGAGTAACGCCTTAAGCAAGATGACATGATGTAGAGGGATAAACTCATGCAATATGATGAAAACCCCATCCTGTTATCCTCGATGGCAACAATACAATACATGCCTTGCTGCCCCTACTGTCACTGGGAAAGGACACCGCAAGATTGAACCCAAAGCTAAGCACTTCTCCCATTGTAAGAAAGATCAATCTAGTAGGCCAAACCAAACTGATAATTCGAAGAGACTTGCAAAGATAACCAATCATAGATAAAAGAATTCAGAGAAGATTCAAATATTATTCATAGATAGACTTGATCATAAACCCACAATTCATCGGTCTCAACAAACACACGGCAAAAAGAAGAATACATCGAATAGTTCTCCACAAGAGAGGGGGAGAACATTGTATTGAGATCCAAAAATAGAGAAGAAGCCATCTAGCTAATAACTATGGACCCGTAGGTCTGAGGTAAACTACTCACACTTCATCGAGGGGCTATGGTGATGATGTAGAAGCCCTCCGTGATCGATGCCCCCTCCGGCGGAGCTCCGGAACATGCCCCAAGATGGGATCTCGTGGATACAGAAAGTTGCGGTGGTGGAATTAGGGTTTTGGCTCCGTATCTGATCGTTTGGGGGTATGTAGGTATACATAGGAGGAAGGAGTACGTCGGTGGAGCAACAGGGGGCCCACGAGGGTGGCGGGCACGCCTGGGGGGTAGGCGTGTCCCCCTACCTCGTGGCCTCGTCTTTTGTGTCTTGACGTAGAGTTCAAGTCTCCCGGGTCTTGTTCGTTAAGAAAATCATGTTCCCGAAGGTTTCATTCCGTTTGGACACCGTTTGATATTCGTTTTCTTCGAAACCCTAATACAGGCAAAAATAACAATTCTGGGCTAGGCCTCTGGTTAATAGGTTAGTCCCAAAAATAATATAAAAGTGGATAATAAAGCCCAATAATGTCCAAAACAGTAGATAATATAGCATGGAGCAATCAAAAATTATAGATACGTTGGAGACGTATCAATGCTCTCCAAAGCATTACGGTGAAGCTGACAATCTGGTTCATAGTGTTCACCAGGAGTGGGCAGGGCAGTAAGCTCAATTATATCTTGAGCTTTGGCTTGATGGTATACATCGCCTGCATCCACTCAAGGACCCAAGTCTTCGGATCCCTGTTATAGCCGCAAATGTGGAGCGTTGCATAGAATTGCAGCAGAAGCTCTTCATTCCAATGCTCTTTATTGGTCACAAATTGTAGAAGGCCAGCATCTCTGAAGCAGTCAAGGGCTTCTTCCAAGCAGGGCAGGCCAGCAATGGCTTCACAGTCCAGACGCATATGAGGGAAAATGCTCCCTTGATTGTATAGGACACAAGAATAGTAACCGCGCTGTTGATAGCTCCAAAACTGATCAGGTGAGATTCTTGGCTTGGAATATGGGTTCTTGGCTCTATCAAAGAAGGTATTGTGTGCAATGAAGCCATTCACATTGAATGATCCTGGTGAAGTTGCTGCACCTGGAAACCTTGGCAACCTGGGTTTTGGCTTCTGGACCTGAGGCCTGTGCTCGACATGGTAGTCAAATTGTGGTCCGGCAGCAGGAGGAGGAACCGGGATAGGCCATCGAACCATGACAGGTTGACCGCGATCAAATGCCAGCTCAATTGTGTGAGGCCTTGGAGGTGGTACAGGAGCGTCGGCATTGACATGGGCTTGAAGTTGCACAATGGTTTCAGGTGCAACATTGGCTTCAAGTGTAGCATTGGCTTTAGGTGTAGCATTGGCTTCAGGTGTAGCATTGGCTTTAGGTGTAGCATTGGCTTCAAGCACTGTATTCACTTCAGGCGCCACATTAGCTTCAGCCATGACTACGTCATTGGCTTCAGTTGTGTTGTTGGTGTCCGCCTCAGTATTATCAACCTCCACTTGAGTAGCTGGAGGGTCGGACACTGTCGGTGTACTAGAGTAGGGGTACCCTATTACCCCGAACTCATGCACGGGCAGTTGCAGCCCCCCCCCCACGGCAAGGCTTGCCGGGTGACCGCCAGGACCCTCCGTGGTCCCCTTAAAGACCATTCAATAACAAAATACTCAAGCCAAGACCCCGGCAAGAGGAGCTTGTCGGGAAGGCCAACCAAGGCCCCGGCAAGGGGAGCTTGCCGGGAAGAGACGAGACCCCGACAAGAGGAGCTTGCCGGGAAGACCACGCAAGACATACCAAGAAAGCTTGCCACGACGCGCCCTGCGCCCCGGCAAGATCCGGCGAGCGACAAGCTTCCGGAAGCGAAAAGACGACGGCCGCGGCAAGGAGCTTGCCGCGGGAAACTCCCACTGCATGCCCGCGCTCCAGCTCACCTGCTAACGTGTCGCTCTGGGACTCTCCCAGAGCGCACGTGGCGGGAGGCCGCGCAGCTAGGGGTACGTGGTGGCAAGCGGAGATGAAGAGAAGCCCATCGTGGCAAACGGTGGCGCTCCTAACGGTCACCTTTTTGCACTGTTTAGGAGACTCAGACAGGCATTTAATGCCCTTGTCCCCTACCGTCAGAGTTAGGTAGGGTACACTGTATCCACAGTAGCGGTAGCTATACCTACCACATCCTTTTTCCGTTTTTACCCTTCCTGGCTGTGTTGCTCCTTATCGGTGACCCCTTGAGCATAAAAGGAGGCCCAAGGGCAACGTAGAGGAGGTTCCGCATTTTTCAAGGGGGTTCCGCATTTCGGGAACTCAGAAGAACACTCTCACGCTCAGTCTGGCAGCGTCCATCGCTCCTGAGCAAGAGTCTAATATACACCAACAAGCAGCAGTAGGGTTTTACGCATCCGTGCGGCCCGAAGCTGGGTAAAAAATCGCCCCGCGTGCACTGCCTCGATCCGCTCTTTGCACGCTCTCCGCCCCTCCACCGAACCGAAAGGGGCCCTGTCCCCATAGGTGTTGGCGGGAATCAGCATCGCCCCCGGCATCTCTGGCGCGCCAGGTAGGGGGCGTCGAGATCGCGCGAACCCGATCCGGCGTGCACGCAAAGCTAGATCTTCATCGTCATGGCTCCCAAGGAGCGGGCGAGCAAAAGAACAGCGCCAGAGCGGCAACAGAAAAAGCTAAGTCATGCAAATTTTAGATATTTCCTTTCTATATAAGGTTATCCGCCTCGGAGATCTTATTCTTTGTACGAAAAACCTGTGCACGGAGGAATCAACTCGTAGCTAGCCGCGCCCTTACTTTGTTTCGAGTCCGCTCAACAACTTAAGCGAGCTGCTAGCACCCTTACGTTGCTTCGAGTCCGCTCAATAACTTAAGTGAGCTGCTAGCGCCCTTACTTTGTTTTCGAGTCCGCTCAACAACTTAAGCGAGTTGCAGCTAGTTGCGACGAGATTACTTATCGGTAGCGACCCCGCCAGCAGGCTGCTGAAGTTCCGCACTCAGCGCTCGCGGCAAAGGTGCCTGCACCAGCAAGTTTCCCTAGAAAGCGTAGGGTGGACGTACAAAGAGGGGTTGACCAGGAAAATAGCATGCGTTATTTACTTAAGATTTCTGCACAGACCTGTGTGCCAAAGGAGCCTTCTCGGGACTAGTTGCGCTCCATGATTGCCTCGAGTCCGCTCGGCAACTTGTGCGGTTGCGCTAGAACCAAGAAGGTAAACCTTTCCGGGAGGCGTTGTTCCCGAATAGCCGCTAAGGGCCCGTTCCCTCAAGCGCTATTGGCTGGATCATACACACCGAAAAGCATTCCGGCAGGCACAGGGAATATGCAGCAAAAGTCGAAATTCGTGAGCAAGTTGAGTGCACTTCGGATGCTAATCACTTGCTATGTTTGAACACAGTTATGGCCCGGGGGCTGGCAACGCCCTTAAGGCCAATATCTCCGGCGTCAAGAACGGCGACGCTCTTTGCCATAAGCCTTTCCGGCAATGATCCTGCCGGGAGCCGGTGTCAAGAGCGACGAAGTTCTTCGCCCAAAAGTCTTCCTGGCAACCAGCTTGCCGGAAGCCGGCATCGAGAACGTCAAAGTTCTCTGCTGAAGATGAAAGTCTTCCTGGCAACCAGCTTACCGGAAGCCGGCATCGAGAACGTCAAAGTTCTCTGCTGAAAATAAAAGTCTTCCTGGCAACCAGCTTGCCAGAAGCCGGCATCGAGAACATCAAAGTTCTCTGCTGAAGATGAAAGTCTTCCCGGCAACCAGCTTGCCGGAAGCCAGCATCGAGAACGTCAAAGTTCTCTGCTGAAGATGAAAGTCTTCCTGGCAACCAGCTT
>NC_041386.1:85496603-85534710 GCF_002162155.2 Triticum dicoccoides
ATCGAGAACGTCAAAGTTCTCTGCTGAAGATGAAAGTCTTCCTAGCAACTAGCTTGCCGGAGGCCGGCATCGAGAACGTCAAAGTTCTCTGTTGAAAATAAAAGTCTTCCTGGCAACCTGCTTGCCGGAAGCCGGCATCGAGAACGTCAAAGTTCTCTGCTGAAAATAAAAGTCTTCCTGGCAACCAGCTTGCCGGAAGCCGGCATCGAGAACGTCAAAGTTCTCTGCTGAAGATAAAAGTCTTCCTGGCAACCAGCTTGCCGGAAGCCGGCATCGAGAACGTCAAAGTTCTCTGCCGAAGATGAAAGTCTTCCTGGCAACCAGCTTGCCGGAAGCCGGCATCGGGAACGTCAAAGTTCTCTGCTGAAGATAAAAGCCTTCCCGGCAGGCCAGTATCGCTGGGGGCTATGAGTGCCAAGAATCGTCCACGGCAAATCAGAGTTGCCGGGGGCTGCACTATCAGATAAGTTTCTTTCGTCCCTCATCATGCATCCTCTTATGGACTAGGGAAAGCAAACCCACGTTCCTCCCCGGAAACTGCCGTGCTCCCCCGACCCTAGGCCCTGGGGCTCGTCCTCGGGGCCAAGATTGGTCGTAGTCGCGGCAACAAAGGGATGGAACGAGGATACCGCACCACCTCGCTCCTATCTCCGTCAAAAGCGTGAGAAAGGTCGAGCGACGTGGGAAGGCGGCAGGGTCTGTTGCCGGGAGAGAAATTGTCTGTCTGAGGGATACCAAGGATTTGTTCCTTGGCGTGGGTTTAACTCGCGAGACAAGTAACCCGGCAAACATTCCCTTTTCATTAAAAACATCCCACTCAGGTACAGTCCATAGAGGATGAAAAACATGAGAGAGAGGATTACAAGTTCTAGATACAGCTAAGGCCCAAAGGCTTACAAACTAAAAAGATAAGATGCCCGTAATCCCTTTCCTGTCCCCCTTTTCATGAGGCAGGTCAAGGAGGCGAAAAGGGCAAAAGGAGTGCCTAGGCGAGCTACGGGTGCCAGAAGACACCAAGGGAACATCCCGGGGGTCGTCCGAACGCTGAACGGCGACGGCGACACAGGAAGCGGGGCTCGAAGACGGGGCGACGGGACGTCAGCACGCTGTCGAGGGCACCACACCCCCGTACTCCGGCTTGACGGCCTTGTCGCCCGCACTCTTCCCCTTCCACAGCCTCCCGACGCCAGCCGCCCAAGGAGACGACCCCGGCGAGTTCAAGAAGCCGGCGACGCGGATGATGGGGTCGCCGGTGCCGAGCAAGGCAGCGCCCGACGCCTAGTCGGACCCGCTACTCCGCCGCCCGCTACCCTCGTCGTCGCTATCGCTCCCTTCCTCGTCGCTCTCGCTCGAGGAGGAGCCTTCGCTGTCGGAGGAGCTGTCCACGCAGCACTTCGACCGAGTGCCGAAGCACCCGAAGGCCTTGACGGAGAGGAGATCACCCTCCATCAACTTAAAATGGAGGGTAAACCCCTCCGTCAAGTTGTGGATGCGGGCGAATGTCTTCCACCCTCGATTAAGATACATCACATTAGGGGCTGGGAATGCAACGCGGACTCGCGTGCCGCTGATCCCACAGCCCCTCATGTGCAGCCTCAGCGTCTCGGGCGGCTCCACTTCCATCGAGCGCGCAAACGGAGCAGGAAGACGGAGGCGACGATGAGGCGCTCGGTGCAGCCTAACAAAGAACTCGCAAGGGTCGTCCCCTATATGGACCGCCATGGGGGGAGAAGCCGCCGGTGGAGGTGAAGCTGACGTGCCGCCCCGTCCGCCTCTTCCCCGAGCACCTCGACCCCGTCCTCGACCTCGTCCGCGGCCTCGCCCCCTCCCTCTTCCCCTCATGGCTGGCTCTGCCACCACAGGCGTGGAAGAGGGAGAGATGCGCTGTCGGGCAGCGACCCTCGCCGCCACCGATGAAGGGCCTGGGTTCCCTTTCTCCATGGCAGAGGGGACAAAGGGGAGCAGAAGCTGAAGAAAAGAGAAGATGAGAGAGTGAGGGCTTCTGTGCTCCCATCCCGCTCCTTATAACGGAGCGGGGTGGGGGCTCGGCCGCCCCGCTCGGCGAATCAAGGCACGAGAAGGGCAGGGAGTCAGGGCCGACCCGCTCGCGACGGCCCAGTTTCCCACTCCACCGTCCGTTACCCCAAACGCATGGGGGACGCGTGGCGGGGGTGCAGAACTGAGGCGACAGATGAGGCGGCATCGTTCCACCCCGTGAACGCGGGGAGTGGACGTCCCGAAAACCACGCACCGGCTCCATCCAGTAAATGCACCACGCCCTCGCACCTACCCCCGTTTACGGGGGCGGGCGTGAACCACCTCCATCATCATGGCCTGACGCATGCTCGGGAGGCTTAGCCCCACGCACAACTCCCACGATCTCTCCCACGACGCCGCGTTTGACGCGTGCCGTTCTAGGCGTGCGCGGTGGGAGCGGAGTTAGATTCGACGTGACCTAGGCCGCGCGTGCCCGTGCACTGTTTTGGGCGTGGCCCAACAGCGCTCGGCACCGTGTATGGCCCAGGCCCGGGGGCTCCTGTCGGTGTACTAGAGTAGGGGTACCCTATTACCCCGAACTCGTGCACGGACAGTTGCAGCCCCCCCCCCCACGGCAAGGCTTGCCGGGTGACCGCCAGGACCCTCCGTGGTCCCCTTAAAGACCATTCAATAACAAAATACTCAAGCCAAGACCCCGGCAAGAGGAGCTTGTCCGGAAGGCCAACCAAGGCCCCGACAAGGGGAGCTTGCCGGGAAGAGACGAGACCCCGGCAAGAGGAGCTTGCCGGGAAGACCACGCAAGACATACCAAGAAAGCTTGCCGCGACGCCCCCTGCGCCCCGGCAAGATCCGGCGAGCGACAAGCTTCCGGAAGCGACAAGACGACGGCCGCGGCAAGGAGCTTGCCGCGGGAAACTCCCACTGCATGCCCGCGCTCCATCTCACCTGCTAACGTGTCGCTCTGGGACTCTCCCAGAGCGCACGTGGCGGGAGGCCGCGCAGCTAGGGGTACGTGGTGGCAACCGGAGATGAAGAGAAGCCCATCGTGGCAAACGGTGGCGCTCCTAACGGTCACCTTTTTGCACTGTTTAGGAGACTCAGACAGGCATTTAATGCCCTTGTCCCCTGCCGTCAGAGTTAGGTAGGGTACACTATATCCACAGTAGCGGTAGCTATAGCTACCACATCCTTTTTCCGTTTTTACCCTTCCTGGCTATGTTGCTCCCTGTCGGTGACCCCTTGAGTATAAAAGGAGGCCCAAGGGCAACGTAGAGGAGGTTCCGCATTTTTCAAGGGGGTTCCGCATTTCGGGAACTCAGAAGAACACTCTCACGCTCAGTCTGGCAGCGTCCATCGCTCCTGAGCAAGAGTCTAACATACACCAACAAGCAGCAGTAGGGTTTTACGCATCCGTGCGGCCCGAAGCTGGGTAAAAAATCGCCCCGCGTGCACTGCCTCGATCCGCTCTTTGCACGCTCTCCGCCCCTCCACCGAACCGAAAGGGGCCCTGTCCCCATAGGTGTTGGCGGGAATCAGCATCGCCCCCGGCAGACACGTTCTCCTGGAGAACAGCTTCCTGGTTGGTAGGGGGTGTGGCAGGACTCTCTTCTTCTTTTGGGGGTTCTTGTTGGTCATCGACTGATGCAGCCGGAATGTCTTCAGCAACTCTGGCTTCAGACTCAGAGACATTCACAGTTGGAGTGGCATCAGGAAACACTTGTCGTGCCACTGAGTTGTGTTGCTCTTCTCCTTCTGGAATGCTCGATAGAGTGACTTGTGGCCTTGGTCCTTTGCGAAGCCTGCGGAGTGCGGGCGACGCCTTTCGAGAGGGAGTTGACTGGACCACAAAGTCGTCATCGTCAAGCACCAGAGTGGTGACTTGAGGTAGGGGAGTACTTGGCGATTCTTGATGTGGGGAGTCTTGAGGACGATCAGCCCATGAGTCATCCTAAGCAATTAGCGTCAGAGGACGACCAATGCTGATGAGTTCGTTGTTCGTGAGAACAGGTGATGATACCATTTGGTGCTCAATCTGAGGAAGGACTTCATCATCATCTATATTGTCTTGAGGACCAATGTCTTCAGCTGTGGTGGGGTTAACAGCTGGATCTTCTTCAGCTTCAGGAGCCTTTGTAGTAGCAGGCTCGTGAACAATTAACTGACGGTCTTGGTGTTCAGATGCAGGACGAGCAACAGAGATTGGCTCGACAAAGAGGGCCTCTGTGGGAGCAGCCCAATCTTTCTTCGAAGAATTTGTCTTCCGCTTCTTGGGTTGTGGGGTATCATCAGTGGCATTCTTGGTCTTGGGCTTTCTAGCTTTGGCCTCAGCTGCCCATGTCTTCTTTAGTTCTAAAGCAGCTGTGGGGACCTTAGGCTTCGAGCCTGTCATGCTGGCAGGGAAGACAATGCTTGGTGCTTCCTGCCTTGATGCTTCAGCTTGGGCCACATCAGGCTTCTTCTTTTTGGCAGCCATTCTAGGGTCGATGCCAGGGCGCCCCAAAGCCTTGCGCTTTTCTGCTTCATTGTGAGCTTGAACACTTTTCTCAGCAAAATACTTCATTCTCTCTCTTGAACCTTTGGCTTCCGGGCGTTTCTGGTGAAACTGCTCCTTGAGCTCATGCAGCGTCTGCTTGATGCTTTGAACATCAGCCACGCTGAGATTGGCCATATTCTTCTTGAACCGAGCTTTCTCATGATCAATCTTGTTCTTCAGTTCAACGATCTTCTGAGCCAGAGCCAGCTCAGTAGCAATGGCACTGTGGAAGGAGACACTGATGCCAATTGGAAGCTCAAGGTCGTCGATGTTGATGCTAGGGTTTTCAAACCACTCATCAATGAAGTTGTTCAAGATGTCCACATCGAAAAGGGGCAGATCATTGAAGATCTCCGCCTCTTCCTTGCTCTTTATGAGCATCTCAAGAGCATCATCACCAAGATCGTCGTCGCTGGACAGATCAATGGTGGCTTCTTCATTCCGCAAAATATCAGCAGGGGTGAGTTCTTTCCCAAAGTGTTGGATTGGTTTCATCTGCTTTGAAGACTTCTCGGTCTTCTTGGAGCTGCGAGAAAGATCTTCAGACTGCACACTTGCTTCAGGTGGAGCAGTGGCCAGTGGCTTTGCATGCGAAGCTTTAGGTGCAGCAGAAGGCTTTGAAGCCTTCGACTTCTTCTGCTTTTGTAGCTTAGGTGGTGCAGGCGCTTCATCAGAATCAGCGTCGTCTGCAGAGTGCTCCATGGCTGCCCCCTGAACGGCAATGTGAGTGAGGATACCGTTGAGGTTGTAGTAAGGCCCGATGATATTGGGTTCGGCATCACGAGTGCCATCAGCCCGAGGAGCAGATGGACCAGGGTTGAAGTCGAGTCCAAGGTCCTTCTTGTTCTTCTTGGCAGACTCTTTGGCAAACAAGAAGTTGCGCTTGAAGAGATTGTCTTCATGACACCATAGCAGACTGGATGGGATGTCATTTTTAGGCTGTGGTCCTCGAACCATGCAAGGATAGAAACCTTGAGCTATGGCTTCAGACTTGGACTTGGGCTGAAGACCTTTGTACACAATATCTCCCCAGGGGCCCTTGATGGCATTCTTTTCAGCATATTCGGCAGTGACAAATTTGTACTTGAACCATTCCCCTGCCCAATATCTTCAATCCATTGGATTCGGTTCTTGCATTCCCCATAGGTCTCTTCAGGATCTGACTTGTATAGTTCAAAGAGATCTGGTGGCAAGTCCTTGGCTGTGTTCCCACGGCGCTGTCTGCCGCCCTTTCTTGCTGACTTTTCTGTCGCCATGAAGTTCAGAGAGAAACTTTGCTGACTTGTATAGTTCAAAGAGAAACTTAGCATGCTATCATGGAGCGGCATCAACATGCCGTGGTAAAAAAATTTGTCCCATTTGGGGCAGGTTCGGGTATAAGCTTCTCACAAACCAGAGCTTCTCACAACAAGCATGATGGTTTCGATAGGGAACGTCCCACCTTTGGGGACGAAATGATATCCATTGCCTCTTATTGCTTTCAAAAAAATTCTAATGTCAACATAGAACAACAGGAGTGTTGTGTCATTTTTTGTGATTTTTCGGGGTTCGTTTGGACATTTTTATGCATTAACTGGGTTTTCTAGGCATTTTATGTAAATAATTCAAATTTGAACTACAAGCACATGCTCCAATGCACCAAGGTTGGTTGAAAAATCTAATCTATGTCCTTAGGTGAATTTCTAGGTCCCATGCAAGAGATGGGAATGAAATTCAAACACTAGGGCACTGTTGATTGCCGCGAAAATGTTGAGATGCTTGGTTTTTAAATTCTAGTAAATCCAAAACTTGTCCGAAATTCATGAAACTTGGCATGCTATGATGGAGCGGCATCAACATGCCGCGTTAAAAAATTTGTCCCATTTGGGGCAGGTTCAGATATATGCTTCTCACAAACCAGAGCTTCTCACAACAAGCATGATGATTTCGGTAGGGAACGTCCCACCTTTGGGGACGAAATGATATCCATTGCCTCTTATTGCTTTCAAATATTTTCTCGTGTCAACATAGAACAATAGGAGTGTTGTGTCAATTTTTGGGATTTTTCAGGGTTTGTTTGGACATTTTTATGCATTAACTGAGTTTTCAATGCATTTATGTGCATAATTCAAATTTGAACTACATGCACATGCTCCAGTGCATATAAATTGGCTGAAAAATCAAATATGTGTCGTTGGGTGCATGCTTAGGTCCCATGCAAGAAATGGGAATGAATTTCAAACACCAGGGCACCGTTGATTGCCGGCAAAACATTGAGATGCCTCGTTTTTAAATTCTAGTAAATCCAAAACTCTTCTAAGATTCATGAAACATGGCATGCTTTCATGGAGCGGCATAAACATGTCGTGGTAAAAAATTTGTCCCGTTTGGGGCAGGTTTGGGTATATGCTTCTCACAATACAGAGCTTCTCACAACAAGCATCATGGTTTCGGTAGGGAACATCCCACCTTTGGGGACGAAACGATATCCACTGCCTCTTATTGCTTCCAAAAATTTTCTCGTGTCAACATAGAACAACATGAGTGTTGTGTCAATTTTTGTGATTTTTTGGGGTTCTTTTGGACATTTTTATGCATTAACTGAATTTTCAATGCATTTATGTGCGTAAATCAAATTTGAACTACATGCACATGCTCCAGTGCATATAAATTGGGTGAAAAATAAAATATGTGTCCTTGGGTGCATGCTTAGGTCCCATGCAAGAAATGGGAAGGAATTTCAAACACCTGTGCACCATTGATTGCCGGCAAAACATTGAGATCCCTAGTTTTTAAATTCTAGTAAATCCAAAACTCGTCTGAAATTCATGAAACTTGGCATGCTATCATGGAATGGCACCCGACATGATGTGATATTTTTCGTGTCAATTTTGAGAGAAGGCGCACTCGAATAATGACAGCCAACAAAGGCATTTTGAAAAAATAGCTGCCACTTTAATATCTCAAACGTTTGTATAATTCAAACCATGTGCATTCTATTAACCATTCACGTGAAGCCATGTGTCTTGGTTTTAATGGCTGTAGGAGGTGTCGTGCAGACAGCTGCTTGACCTTGACTGAACGGGAGGCTTGCGAGCGCAGTCCGGTGCGCAGGCTGACCGAGTGGCATGCAAGCTGTCCTCCAATGCACAGGCTCACCAAGAAGCATGTGAGTTGTACGCTGCGCAGGCTCACTAGGAAGCGAGCCCTTTGACTTCCATGGCCGCCCGCCTTCCTCTCCATTAATGGCGCCTGAGCCGCTGTTTAATACGGGCAGCCTTACTATTCGCCTCCCATTGCCCTCCCCCTGCAGACCTCCACCAACGCCATGGCGTAGATGATCATCTGCCACTAGTCTTCAAGTTTGGTGAAATCGACTCCGAGCCGGAGGAGATAGAAAATAAGGAGGAATGGGGCCTCATGGACATGGCCCAGAATGAGCTGGCCGCGGTGGTTGCTGCCCCCGCACCAGTCCCAGCTCCCATCCCCGCGCCCGCGCCAGCGGCCATCCCCATAGCATTGACGGGCTGGTCGTCGAGCACTATCACAGAGCTGGAAGCCGCAGGCGTCAGCGAGGTCTCCACGGACCCGCGCAAGCTCATGTACATGCCAGCGCCAGCGCCCGTGCCCGTGCCTGTGCGTGCCCCTCTACCCACCGTGGCGCCGGCCCCCATGCATTTGGCTGCACCCGCCGCGCCCGTGCATGCCCCTCCGCCCACTGCGGTGCCGGTCCCCGTGCGTTTGGCTGCATCCACCGCGCCCGTGCCCGTGCGCGCACCCCCCTCAGCGGCATGGGACGTTGTCGTGGACCGCTACCTCTCAGCGGCGCCAGGTGTCATCCTCCCGCGCCCCGCCTGTCGATCGCGCGACAACATGACGTTTGATTTACAAGTGAAGAACATTTTGTGCTGCCTTGAAGACTTCAACAACGGCATCCCGGAGGACGATAACGACAAAGACGGCGCGGCACGCCGCCTCTGCCACTGTCGGAAATAGTTTTTTGGGGTTTAATATTGTATCTCGAATTCTCGATCATATGAATATAAATTCGCAGTGGGACTGAAAGAAAGATATGGTTTGAACGAACTTCCGTTTTTCTCTCTTAATGTACAGACTTATCAAACGATTTTCTTTTAAAAAAAAGTCAATGGTTTTTGAATATAAAACACTCATTGCAAACGTTTTAGTTAGAACACTCGTATGCAAACCGACAGCTTCCCCAGGAAGCCAGGGGAAAATGTGCCGAGCAGGATTTCTGCATCCCTTCAACGCAAACGGTTGTTTTGCATGACCCGTGTGCAACCACGTACAAACAATTGGGTAAGATTTGCATATCTGTCATTTTGGGTATGTTGCCATTTGTCAAACTGGAAATATTGACATTTGTTTATCTAGTAACATTGCCATTTGTCAACCTTGTAACATTGCGATTTGTCAAAATATGCAGCTACAAATCACTAGCACTATCTAATTTTTGCAACTAAAATCACTAACACTGTTCATATGGACACCACTAATACGTCTCCAATGTATCTATAATTTTTTATTGTTTCATGCTATTATATTATCTGTTTTGGATGTTAATGGGCTTTATTTTACATTTTTATATTATTTTTGGGACTAACCTATTAACCCAAGGCCCAGTGCAAATTGTTGTTTTTTTTGCCTATTTCAGTGTTTCGCAGAAAAGGAATATCAAACGGAGTCCAAACGGAATGACTCCTTCGGGAGTGTGATTTTTGGAACAAACGTGATCCAGAGGACTTGGAGTGGATGTCAAGAAACGAACAAGGTGTCCACGAGGTAGGGGGTGCGCCCTCCCCCTCGTGGGCCCCTCATGGCTCAACCGACCTACTTCTTCCTCCTATATATGTTCACATACCCCGAAAACATCTAGGAGCACCACGAAACCCTATTTCCACCGCCGCAACCTTCTGTACCTAAGAGATCCCATCTTGGGGCCTTTTCCGGAGCTCCGCCGGAGGGGGCATCGATCACGGAGGGCCTCTACATCAACTCCATGGCCCCTCCGATGATGTGTGAGTAGTTTACTTCAGACCTTCGGGTCCATAGTTATTAGCTAGATGGCTTCTTCTCTCTTTGAATCTCAATACAAAGTTCTCCTCGATCTCCTTGGAGATCTATTTGATGTAACTCTTTTTGCGGTGTGTTTGTAGAGATCCGATGAATTGTGGGTTTATGATCAAGTCTCTCTATGAACAATATTTGATTCTTCTCTGAAATCTTTTATGCATGATTGGTTATCTTTGCAAGTCTCTTCGAATTATCAGTTTGGTTTGGCCTGCTAGATTGATCTTTCTTGCAATGGGAGAAGTGCTTAGTTTGGGTTCAATCTTGCGGTGCTCGATCCCAGTGATAGAAAGGGAAACGACACGTATTGTATTGCTGTCATCGAGGATAAAAAGATGGGGTTTATATCATATTGCTTGAGTTTATCCCTCTACATCATGTCATCTTACCTAATGCGTTACTCTGTTCTTATGAACTTAATACTCTAGATGCATGCTGGATAGCGGTCGATGTGTGGAGTAATAGTAGTAGATGCAGGCAGGAGTCGGTCTACTTGTGACGGACGTGATGCATATATACATGATCATGCCTAGATATTCTCATAATTATTCTCTTTTCTATCAATTGCTCGACAGTAATTTGTTCACCCACCGTAACACTTATGCTATCTTGAGAGAAGCCACTAGTGAAACCTATGGCCCCCGGGTCTATTTTCCATCATATAAGTTTCTAATCTATTTTATTTTGCAATCTTTACTTTCTATATATATCATAAAAATACCAAAAATATTTATCTTATCATTATTATCTCTATCAGATCTCACTCTCGTAAGTGACTGTGAAGGGATTGACAACCCTTTATCGCGTTGGTTCTGAGGTTCTTATTTGTTTGTGAAGGTACGAGGGACTTGTGTGTGGCCTGCTACTGGATTGATACCTTGGTTCTCAAAAACTGAGGGAAATACTTACGCTACTTTGCTTCATCACCCTTTCCTCTTCAAGGGAAAACCAACGCAGTGATCAAGAGGTAGAAAGAAGGATTTCTGGCGCCGTTGCCGGGGAGTCTATGCACAAGTCAAGACATACCAAGTACCCATCACAAACTATTATCCCTCGCATTACATTATTTGCCATTTGCCTCTCGTTTCCCTCTCCCCCACTTCACCCTTGCCATTTTATTCACCCTCTTTTCCGTTTGCCTCCTTTTCCTTCCTGCCTTCTGTGTGCTCGTTCTTTGTGCTATCTGTTGCCTTCATGTCTGAAACTGGGAGGTTATCATTGATAAGGATAATAATATGGAAAACTTTGATGCTATTGATGATCCTCCTTAAAGTTCTACTATTTTACACACTAAAAGGTTTCGGATTGGTAGCGGCAAAATTATTAGGAAGCGAGTTATTCAAGATTTCTTTACTTGTGCCGGTGCTTTGCCCACCATGAGCGGATATATCCTTCATAAAACTAGTAGTCTCGCGGATGCTATATCTTTCCTCATAGTTGAACTTGAAAGAATCTTTTTACATATGCACCCTTCCATACAAAGGATTTTCCTAGAATTTTCTACTATTGAGCATTCTTCTGTTAAGCGAGCAGCAACCATCTTTTTAGCTCATGAGTTCAGATTTATAATAAAAGAAGCCAATGAAATTTTTGCGCATTATAGGGTGGATGTCGGCCGTCCTCCCATAGAAGCAATCCTTTTTTATCAAGAAGACATTATGCGTTTACGATCTCTAGATCATGTTGCTTTTAATGAAAACCTTAGAAAAAGGTTCCTACCGATGTTCTTGTTCATAGGATCTCTGAACTTAATGATAATTTTGCTATCTATAACAATGGGCTAGGTTTTTCCCTTGAACAAAGGCTCATTACTTTTTGCCAAAAGAATGCTCATAATGATGAATTGGTTGTGCAATATGAGGGGCCAAAGGAGGAACCAACACCTCCCGAGCTTGATCTTGGGGACTTTTGTCCTATTAAATTTAGCCCTTTTGATTACTTTTGCTTGCCACAAAGAAATCTTGCTGCTGAACGTAGGGAGTATGAGATGAGTTTTTGCGATTTACCTTATCATTATCATGGTAATACCTAGATCTATCCTTACTTTTATGCCTAGCTAGGGGCGTTATACGATAGCGCTTGTTGGGAGGCAACCCAATTTTATTTTTGTTTCTTGCTTTTTAATTCTGTTTAGTAATAAATAATTCATCTAGCCTCTGTTTAGATGTGGTTTTATGCTTTTAATTAATGTTTGTGCCAAGTAGAACCTTTGGGAAGACTTGGGGAAAATCTTTGTGATCTTGCTGTAAAAAACAGAAACTTTAGCGCTCACGAGATTTGCTGCCATTTTTTACTGGAGAGTGCTATTTAGTTAATTCTTTTTGCATATGATTAATAGATTAATTCCTAAGCAATGTATTTTTGAATTTTTGGGGTTCCAGAAGTGTGCGAAACCTACAGATTACTACAGACTGTTCTGTTTTTGACAGATTCTGTTTTTCGTGTGTTGTTTGCTTATTTTGATGAATCTATGGCTAGTAATAGAGTTTATGAACCTTAGAAAAGTTGGAATACACTAGGTTTAACACCAATATAAATAAGGAATGAGTTCATTACAGTACCTTGAAGTGGTGGTTTGTTTTCTTTTAGTAACGGAGCTCACAAGATTTTCTTTTAAGTTTTGTGTTGTGAAGTTTTCAAGTTTTGGGTAAAGATTTGATGGATTATGGAACAAGGAGTGGCAAGAGCCTAAGATTGGGGATTCCCAAGGCACCCCAAGGTAAAATCGAAGGACAACCAAAAGCCTAAGCTTGGGGATGCTCCGGAAGGCATCCCCTCTTTCGTCTTCGTCCATCGGTAACTTTACTTGGAGCTATATTTTTATTCGCCACATGATATGTCTTTTGCTTGGAGCGTCTTGTATGATTTGAATCTTTGCTTTTTAGTTTACCACAATCATCCTTTTTGTACACACCTTTTTGGAGAGACACACATGAATTGGAATTTATTAGAATACTCTATGTGCTTCACTTATATCTTTTGAGTTGGATAATTTTTGCTCTAGTGCTTCGCTTATATCTTTTAGAGCACGGCGGTGGTTCTATTTTATAGAAATAATTGATCTCTCATGATTCACTTATATCATTTTGAGAGTCCTTTAGAACAGCATGGTAATTCACTTTGGTTATAAATTTTAAATGCTAAGAGAAGTTGGGTGCTTGATAGTTGTTTTGAGATATAAAGGTGGTAATATTAGAGGTGTGCTAGTTGAGTAATTGTGAAATTGATGAATACTTGTGTTGAAGTTGGCAAGTCCCGTAGCATGCACGTATGGTAAACGTTGTGTGACAAATTTGAAGCATGGGGTGTTCTTTGATTGCTTTCCTTATGAGTGGCGGTCGGGGACGAGCGATGGTCTTGTCCTACCAATCTATCCCCTTAGGAGCATGCGCGTAGTGCTTGGTTTTGATGACTTGTAGATTTTTGCAATAAGTATGTGAGTTCTTTATGACTAATGTTGAGTCCACGGACTATATGCACTCTCACCCTCCCATCATTGCTAGCCTCGTCGGTATCGTGCATTGCCCTTTCTCACCTTGAGAGTTGGTGCAAACTTCGCTGGTGCATCCAAACCCCGTGATACGATACGCTCTATCACACATAAGCCTCCTTATATCTTCCTCAAAACAGCCACCATACCTACCTATTATGGAATTTCCATAGCCATTCTGAGATATATTGCCATGCAACTTTCTACCATTCCATTTATTATGACACGCATCATCATTGTCATATTGCTTTGCATGATCATGTAGTTGACATCGTATTTGTGGCAAAGCCACCATGCTTAATTTTTCATACATGTCACTCTTGATTCATCGCAATCCCGGTACACCGCCGGAGGCATTCACATAGAGTCATATTTTTTTCTAAGTATCGAGTTGTAATTCTTGAGTTGTAAGTAAATAAAAGTGTGATGATCATCATTAGAGCATTATCCCATGTGAGGAAAGGATGATGGAGACTATGATTACCCCACAAGTCGGGATGAGACTCCAGACGGGAAAAAAGAGGCCATAAAAAATAAAAAAAGAAGGCCCAAACAAAAAAAAGAGAAAAAGCGAGAAGGGACAATGTTACTATCCTTTTTCCACAATTGTGATTCAAAGTAGCACCATGATCTTCATGATAGAGAGTCTCTTATTTTGTCACTTTCATATACCAGTGGGAAATTTTCATTATAGAACTTGGCTTGTATATTCCAATGATGGGCTTCCTCAAATGCCCTAGGTCTTCGCGAGCAAGCGAGTTGGATGCACACCCACTTAGTTTCTTTGATGAGCTTTCATATATTTATAGCTCTAGTGCATCCGTTGCATGGCAATCCCTACTCCTTGCATTACCATCAATCGGTGGGCATCTCCATAGCCCATTGATTAGCCGCGCCAATGTGAGACTTTCTCCCTTTTGTCTTCTCACACAACCTCAATCATCATATTCTATTCCACCCATAGTGCTATGTCCATGGCTCGCGCTCATATATTGCGTAAAAGTTGAAAGAGTTTGAAAAGTCTAAGTATGAAACAATTGCTTGGCTTGTCATCGGGGTTGTGCATGATGGGAGCATTTTGTGTTACGAAAATGAAGCATGGCAAAACTATATGATTTTGTAGGGATAAGTTTTCTTTGGCTATGTTATTTGGATAAGACATAATTGCTTGATTAGCATACCTGGAGTATTGCTACTTTTGTCAACAATAAACTTTTATCTTGAATCTTTTGGATCTGAACATTCATGCCACAATAGACAAAAATACATTGAAGAGCATGCTAGAAAGCATTCCACATAAAAAATTCTGTTTTTATCATTTACCTACTCGAGGACGAGCAAGAATTAAGCTTGGGGATGCTTGATACGTCTCCAACGTATCTATAATTTTTGATTGTTCCACGCTATTATATTATCTGTTTTGGATGTTAATGGGCTTTATTTTACACTTTTATATTATTTTTGGGACTAATCTATTAACCCAAGGCCCAGTGCAAATTGTTGTTGTTTTTGCCTATTTCAGTGTTTCGCAGAAAAGGAATATCAAACGGAGTCCAAATGGAATGAAACCTTCGGGAGCGTGTTTTTTTGGAAGAAACGTGATCCAGAGGACTTGGAGTGGACGTCAAGAAACGAACGAGGTGTCCACGAGGCAGGGGGCACGCCCTCCCCCCTCGTGGCTCAACCGACCTACTTCTTCCTCCTATATATGTTCACATACCCCGAAAACATCCAGGAGCACCATGAAACCATATTTCCACTGCCGCAACCTTCTGTACCCAAGAGATCCCATCTTGGGGCCTTTTTTGGAGCTCCGCCGGAGGGGGCATCGATCACGGAGGGCCTCTACATCAACTCCATGTCCCCTCCGATGATGTGTGAGTAGTTTACTTCAGACCTTCGGGTCCATAGTTATTAGCTAGATGGCTTCTTCTCTCGTTGAATCTCAATACAAAGTTCTCCTCCATATTCTTGGAGATCTATTCGATGTAACTCTTTTTGCGGTGTGTTTGTCGAGATCCGATGAATTGTGGATTTATCATCAAGTCTATCTATGAACAATATTTGATTCTTCTCTGAAATCTTTTATGCATCATTGGTTAACTTTGCAAGTCTCTTCGAATTATCATTTGGTTTGGCTTGCTAGATTGATCTTTCTTGCAATGGGAGAAGTGCTTAGCTTTGGGTTCAATCTTGCGGTGCTCAATCCCAGTGACAAAAAGGGAAACGACACATATTGTATTGTTGCCACCGAGGATAAAAAGATGGGGTTTATATCATATTGCTTGAGTTTAGCCCTCTACATCATGTCATCTTACCTAATGCGTTACTCTATTTTTATGAACTTAATACTCTAGATGCATGTTGGATAGTGGTTGATGTGTGGAGTAATAGTAGTAGATGCAGGCAGGAGTCGGTCTACTTGTCACGGACGTGATGCCTATATACATGATCATGCCTAGATATTCTCATAATTATTCGCTTTTCTATCAATTGCTCGACAGTAATTTGTTCACCCACCGTAACATTTATCCTATCTTGAGAGAAGCCACTAGTGAAACCTATGCCCCCCGGGTCTATTTTCCATCATATAAGTTTCCAATCTATTTTACTTTGCAATCTTTACTTTCTATCTATATCATAAAAATACCAAAAATATTTATCTTATCATTATTATCTCTATCAGATATCACTCTCGTAAGTGACCGTGAAGGGATTGACAACCCCTTTATCGCGTTGGTTGCGAGGTTCCTATTTGTTTGTGTAGGTACGAGGGACTTGCGTGTGGCCTCCTACTGGATTGATACCTTGGTTCTCAAAAACCGAGGGAAATACTTACGCTATTTGCTGCATCACTCTTTCCTCTTCAAGGGAAAACCAATGCAGTGCTCAAGAGGTAGCAACCACTAGCAGGCGTGAGTTCATGGACGCATATGCAAATGTACCATTGATTACATACAACAAGTCATCAAGCCACAACGACAACGAGGATACACGTTGGATTATAGATCATTTCCAAAAAAACATTCTAGTAAAGTTTTTGTCACACAACAAATAACAAAGCGATGATATGAACTTCAGCTCAACCACTCGTCAGCGTTGGAAACGCTTCATTTGAACCAGAAGTGATTCTCTGGGAAGGGCCAACTACTGCCAATCTCGAGACCAATGCAGGACTGATCATCGAGGCTGAAGCGGCCTATGTCAGGACCCATATTGGTATGGTGGGGAGGCATAGTAATGTCCGAGGTATAGATACAGTTGCTTCTCATAAATGGTAGTAATGTTGTCTCAACAGCAGCTGGATCGCCTTCCACCATCATTGGATAGTTTTGTCCAAGGAAGAGTGAGTTTCCTCCAAGACTTTCAATACTAAACCGCGGAGAAGGTGTTGGCGCTAGTACACTAGTTTCCATCCCGAATACCCTGTAGCGGATGTTGGAATAGGTCCGGAGAGTGTGACCATACGAGACAACACCTGCTTACTTAGTAACATTGATACGTCTCCAACGTATCTATAATTTTTGATTGCTCCATGCTATATTATCTACTGTTTTGGACTATATTGGGCTTTATTTTCCACTTTTATATTATTTTTGGGACTAACCTATTAACCAGAGGCCCAGCCCAGAATTGTTGTTTTTTTGCCTATTTCAGTGTTTCGGATAAACGGAATATCAAACGGAGTCCAAACGGAATAAAATCTTCGGGAACGTGATTTTCTCACTGAACATGATCCAGGAGACTTGGACCCTGCTCCAAGGAACAAAAGAGGCGGTCACGAGGGTGGGGGGTCCAAATAACTTCATAAAAGCATTGTGTTTACAATGAGAATACATATCACTCGAACATAATATTCTTCGAGCACTGGTCCTGGATTAGGGGGTCTCCAGACAGCCGGACTATCTCCATTGGCCGGATTGTTAGACTATAAAGATACAAGATTGAAGACTTTGTCTCGTGTCCAGATGGGACTCTACTTGGCGTGGAAGGCAAGCTAGGCAATACGTATATGGATATCTCATCCTTTGTAACCGACCTTGTGTAACCCTAACCCTCTCCGGTGTCTATATAAACCAAAGGGTTTTAGTTCGTAGGACAACAATCACAACATACAATCATACCATAGGCTAGCTTCTAGGGTTTAGCCTCTCTGATCTCGTGGTAGATATACTCTTGTACTACACATATCTTCAATATTAATCAAGCAGGACGTAGGGTTTTACCTCCATCAAGGGGGCCCGAACCTGGGTAAAACATCGTGTCCCCTGCCTCCTGTTACCATCCGGCCTAGACACACAGTTCGGGACCCCCTACCCAAGATCCGCCGGTTTTGACACCGACAATGGGCATCTCCATAGCCCGTTAATACACCTAGTTGATGTGAGACCATCTTCTCCTTTTTGTCTTCTCCACAACCACCATTCTATATCCATGGCTCGCGCTCATGTATTGCATGAAGATTGAAAAAGTTTTGAAAAAGTTAGAGTATGAAACAATTGCTTGGCTTGTCATCGGGGTTGTGCATGATTTAAATACTTTGTGTGGTGAATATGGAGCATAGCCAGACTATATGATTTTGTAGAGATAACTTTCTTTGGCCATGTTATTTTGAGAAGACATAATTGCTTTGTTAGTATGCTTGAAGTATTATTATTTTTTATGTCAATATAAACTTTTGTCTTGAATCTTTCTAATCTGAATATTCATACCACAATTAAGAAGATTTACATTGAAATTATGCCAAGTAGCACTCCGCATCAAAAATTCTGTTTTTATCATTTACCTACTCCAGGACGAGCAGGAATTAAGCTTGGGGATGCCTGATACGTCTCCAACGTATCTATAATTTTTGATTGCTCCATGCTATATTATCTACTGTTTTGGACTATATTGGGCTTTATTTTCCACTTTTACATTATTTTTGGGACTAACCTATTAACCGGAGGCCCAGCCCAGAATTGCTGTTTTTTGCCTATTTCAGTGTTTCGGATAAACGGAATATCAAATGGAGTCCAAACGGAATAAAATCTTCAGGAACGTGATTTTCTCACCGAATGTGATCCAGGAGACTTGGACCCTGCTCCAAGGAACAAAAGAGGCGGTCACGAGGGTGGGGGCGCGCCCCCTGCCGCGTGGGCCCCTCATTGCTCCTCCGGCGTACTTCTTCCTCCTATATATACACACATACCCCCAAACGATCAAAACAGGAGTCAAAAACCTAATTCCACCGCCGCAACTTTCTGTATCCACGAGATCCCATCTTGGGGCCTGTTCCGGAGCTCCGCCGGAGAGGGCCGTCATCACGGAGGGCTTCTACATCATCATAGCCTCTTCGATGAAGTGTGAGTAGTTTACCTCAGACCTTCGGGTCCATAGTTATTAGCTAGATGGCTTCTTCTCTCTTTTTACAAAGTTCTCCCCCTCTCTCGTGGAGATCTATCCGATGTAATCTTCTTGTTTTTGCGGTGTGTTTGTTGATATCGATGAATTGTGGGTTTATGATCAAGTCTATCTGTGAATAATATTTGAATCTTCTCTGAATTCTTTTATGTATGATTGGTTATCTTCGGAAGTCTCTTTGAATTATCCGTTTGGTTTGGCCAACTAGATTGGTAGTTCTTGCCATGGGAGAAGTGCTTAGCTTTGGGTTCGATCTTGCGGTGTCCTTTCCCAGTGACAGAAGGGCCAGCAAGGCACGTATTGCATCATTGCCATCGAGGATAACAAGATGGGGTTTATTTCATATTGCATGAATTTATCTCTCTACATCATGTCATCTTGCTTAAGGCGTTAGTCTATTTTTAACTTAATACTCTAGATGCATGCTGGATAGCGGTCGATGAGTGGAGTAATAGTAGTAGATGCAGAATCGTTTCGATCTACTTGTCACGGACGTGATGACTATATACATGATCATGCCTAGATATTCTCATAACTATGCTCAATTCCGTCAATTGCTCAACAGTAATTTGTTCACCCACCGTAGAATACTTATGCTCTTGAGAGAAGCCACTAGTGAAACCTATGGCCCCCGGGTCTATTCTCATCATATCAATCTCCATTACTTTAATCTTGCTTTGCTTTTTACTTTGCTTTTACTTTTTACTTTGCATCTTTATACCAAAAATACCAAAAATATTATATCTATCAGATCTCACTCTCGTAAGTGACCGTGAAGGGCTTGACAACCCCTAATCGCGTTGGTTGCGAGTAGCTATCGCTTTGTGCAGGTACGAGGGACTTGAGTGTGGGCTCCTACTGGATCGATACCTTGGTTCTCAAAAACTGAGGGAAATACTTACGCTACTCTGCTACATCATCCCTTCCTCTTCGGGGAAAACCAACGCAAGCTCAAGATGTAGAAAACATCAGCAGTGCCCTGTATATAGACAAGAAGAGGTGATCCATCAGAATAAGTTGCCAGGCGCCACTCAGTATATGGGTCCTGCTCGTCCTCATGCTCGTGAATAAAATTTTCAAGTATAGGTGGTGGAATGTTCACAGGACCTTGGAAACACAAGAAGGTTAATTAGTAAAGGGAAACTAGCTAACCCGCATGCATGTGGATGAAACAATTATAATTACGATGGAAGACAAACGTACCAAAATCAGGATTCCATGCAAAAATAGTGCCATGAGTGGTGGCAGCAAACACAAGACCCTCTTATTGAATTGCATCACAGTACTCATCCGTGTATAGAAACTGATTTTTGAGCAATATCCATCGAGTCAAACCATGAAGGACGACAACAAGCTTGTCGAAGATAGCGAAAACACAAGCATTCCTTGGGAACTTGACAAATTGCTATCTTCTGTAGACGACAGTCAGCATGATCGTATTTGAACTCATGTAGAATACCGGTGTACTCAACCTCTGGGCAGTTTTTGGAAGTGAAACCCGGTGACGAGTCTACACAGTCACAATTTCCCACTCGCAGTTGTACCCAATATAAACAACCCAATCTCCATTTGCACCTGCCCAAGCCTTGCCCTCAAGCGATCGCATCTTAACATCATATGTATCATTATCAAGTGGCATCAACTTACACAAGGCGACGCTTCCCTCGTCCCCGCACCAGTCAGCAGGGTCACGGCGAAGAAGATAGGGGAGATCAAACCGCTCATGGACCCTTGGGTTCCTTGTAATTATGTTATTAGTTGAGTCGAGAATGGTCTTGAACGAACCTGCCATGCTAGACGAGGTTATGACGTCGCACCGATCAATGAGTTCCTCCAACGTGTCATCATTCAGATCGTGGCAAGAATAACGGGGTCGTTTCCGGCTTGTTCCCTCCATGGAGAAGACGATCAAACAATGGCAGAAGGAAGGGTGAAGGCAAATGGAGGAGGGAGGAAGAGCTAGCATGCGACAATAGTTCCAAATCGAGAGGGAAAGGCGAAGAGTCGGTGGACGGTTGCCATGGTACACGAAGAGGCGCTTGTGGAGCAAACGGTTGCCACAGTGGTCACACACTGACGACAAGGGCCGAGTGAACCGCATGCAATCCCATCGCACAACACACACATCTTGTTAAGTTGAACCGTTTATGTTCTCTTGTGTCAACGCAAACAGTTCATCCGAGTGAACCGATGTCGTATATCGCACACACCTTGATCTGGCTGACCGTTTCTTTTGTGTTGCCTAATCACAAACAGTTCATCCGAGTGAACCGTATGTTGTATATCGCACACACCTTCATCTAGTTGCCCGTTTCTTTTGTGTTGCCTAATCACAAAAAGTTCATCCGAGTGAACCGTATGATGTGTGTATCGCACACGCCTTCATATGGTTGCCCGTTTCTTGTGTTCCTCCTCATCGCAAACAGTTAATTGAACTGAACCATATGCCCTTCATCGCACACGCAACTAAAATCTGAACCATGTTTGATGCATCCTCCATCGCAAATGTTTTGCACCTTTTTTGACGGTTTTCATACACCACCATTTGTCATTATTGCATCGCACACAATTTCTCGAAGGGTCTCTTATCATAGTGTCGCGTTAGCAGCATCCTGCAGTAGTGAAACCCCATGTTTTTATCCTCGATGGCAACAATACAATACGTGCCTTGCTGCCCCTACTGTCACTGGGAAAGGACACCGCAATATTGAACCCAAAGCTAAGCACTTCTCCCATTGCAAGAAATATCAATCTAGTAGGCCAAACTAAACCGATAATTCGAAGAGACTTGCAAAGATATCAAATCATGCATATAAGAATTCAGAGAAGAATCGAATAATATTCATAGATCATCTTGTTCATAAGCCCACAATCATCAGATCTCGGCAAACACGCCTCAAAAGAGTATTTCATCGAATAGATCTCCAAGAACATCGAGGAGAACTTTGTATTGAGAATCAAAGAGAGAGAAGAAGCCATCTAGCTAATAACTATGGACCCGAAGGTCTGTGGTAAACTACTCACGCATCATCGGAGAGGCTATGGTGTTCATGTAGAAGCCCTCTGTGATCGATTCCCCCTCCCGCAGATCGCCGAAAAAGGCCCCAAGATGGGATCTCACGGGTACAGAAGGTTGCGGCAGTGAAAAAGTGGGTTTGTCGCTCTCTGTGATCGATCTAGGGTATAAGAGTATATATAGGTGGAAGAAGTACGTTGGTGGAGCTACGTGGGGCCCACGAGGGTGGGGGGCGCGCCTACCCTCCTACCTCATGGTCACCTCATGGAGTTCCAGACTTCAACTCCAAGTCTTCTGGTTTGCTTTCGGTCCAATAAAGATCATCGCGAAGGTTTCATTCCGTTTGGTATTCCTTTTCAGCGAAACTCTAAAATAGGCAAAAAAACAGAAACTGGCACTGGGCCTCTGGTTAATAGGTTAGTCCCAAAAATAATATAAAAGAGCATATTAAAGCCCATTAAACATCCAAACAGATAATATAATAGCATGGAACAATCAAAAATTATAGATACATTGGAGACGTATCAAGCATCCCCAAGCTTAATTCTTGCTCGTCCTCTAGTAGGTAAATGAAAAAACGGAATTTTTGATGTGGAATGCTACCTAACATAATTACCAATGTAATTTTATTTATTATGGCATGAATATTCAGATCTGAAAGATTCAAGAATAAAGTTTAATATTGACATAAAATAATAATATTACAAGCATACTAACAAAGTAATCATTTCTTCTCAAAATAACATGGCCAAAGAAAGCTATCCCTACAAAATAATATAGTCTGGATATGCTCTATCTTCATCACACAAAATATTTAAATCATGCACAACCCCGATGACAAGCCAAGCAATTGTTTCATACTTTTTATGTTTCTCAAACTTTTTCAATCTTCACGCAATATATGAGCGTGAGCCATGGACATAGCACTATAGGTGGAATAGAATGGTGGTTGTGGAGAAGACAAAAAGAAGAAGATAGTCTCACATCAACTAGGCGTATCAACGGGCTATGGAGATGCCCATCAATAGATATCAATGTGAGTGAGTAGGGATTTCCATGCAACGGATGCACTAGAGCTATAAGTGTATGAAAGCTCAAAAAGAAACTAAGTGGGTGTGCGTCCAAATTGCTTGCTCACAAAGACCTAGGGCATTTTGAGGAAGCCCATCATTGGAATATACAAGCCAAGTTCTATAATGTAAAATTCCCACTAGTATATGAAAGTGACAAAATAGGAGACTCTCTATCATGAAAATCTTGGTGCTACTTTGAAGCACAAGTGTGGAAAATGGATAGTAGCATTGTCCCTTCTCTCTTTTTGTCTCATTTTTTATTTGGGCCTTTCTCTTTTTTTTCTTTTTTTGTGGCCTCTTTTTTTTCCTTTTTTTATTTTTCATCCGGAGTCCGATCCCTACTTGTGGGGAGAATCGTAGTCTCCATCATACTTTCCTCACATGGGACAATGCTCTAATAATGATGATCATCACACTTTTATTTACTTACAACTCAAGAATTACAACTCGATACTTAGAACAAAATATGACTCTATGTGAATGCCTCTGGCGGTGTACCCGGATGTGCAATGAATCAAGAGTGACATGTACAAAAAATTATGAGCGGTGGCTTTGCCACAAATACGATGTCAACTACATGATCATGCAAAGCAATATGACAATGATGGAGCGTGTCATAATAAACGAAACGGTGGAAAGTTGCATGGAAATATATCTCGGAATGGCTATGGAAATGCCATAATAGGTAGGTATGGTGGCTATTTTGAGGAAGGTAAATGGTGGGTTTATGGTTCCGGCAAAATTTGCGCGGTACTAGAGAGGCTAGCGATGGTGGAAGGGTGAGAGTGCGTATAATCCATGGACTCAACATTAGTCATAAAGAACTCACATACTTATTGCAAAAATCTATTAGTTAACGAAAGGAAGTATTACGTGCATGCTCCTAGGGGGATAGATTGGTAGGAAAAGACCATCGCTCATCCCCGACCGCCACTCATAAGGAAGACAATCAAAAATTAATTCATGCTCCGACTTCATCACATAACGGTTCACCATACGTGCATGCTACGAGAATCACAAACTTTAACACAAGTATCTCTCAAATTCACAACTACTCGACTAGCATGACTCTAATATCACCATCTTCATATCTCAAAACAATCATAATGAATCAAACTTCTCATAGTATTCAATGCACTTTATATGAAAGTTTTTATTATACCCATCTTGGATGCCTATCATATTAGGACTAATTTTATAGCCAAAGCAAATTACCATGCTATTCTAAAAGACTCTAAAAATAATATAAGTGAAGCATGAGAGATCAATAATTTCTATAAAATAAAACCACCGACATGCTCTAAAAAGATATAAGTGAAGCACTAGAGCAAAGTTATCTAGCTCAAAAGATATAAGTGAAGCACATAGAGTATTCTAATAAATTTTGATTCATGTGTGTCTCTCTCAAAAGGTGTGTACAGCAAGGATGATTGTGGTAAACTAAAAATCAAAGACCCATATCATACAAGACACTCCAAGAAAAACACATATCATGTGGTGAATAAAAATATAGCCTCAAGTAAAGTTACCGATAGACGAAGACGAAAGAGGGGATGCTTTCCGGGGCATCCCCAAGCTTAGGCTTTTGGTTGTCCTTGAATTTTACCTTGGGGTGCCTTGGGCATCCGCAAGCTTAGGCTCTTGCCACTCCTTGTTCTAAAATCCATCAAATCTTTACCCAAAAACTTGAAAACTTCACAACACAAAACTCAACAGAAAATCTCATGAGCTCCGTTAGTATAAGAAAATAAACCACCACTTTAAGGTACTTAATTAACTCATTCTTTATTTATATTGGTGTTAAAAATACTGTATTTCAACTTCTCTATGGTTCATACCCCCCAATACTAGCCATAGACACATCAAAATAAGCAAACAACACGCGAAAAACAGAATCTCTCAAAAATAGAACAGTCTGTAGCAATGTGTAGGTTTCGAATACTTCTGTAACTCCAAAAATTCTGAAAAATTAGGAAGACTAGGAAAATTTGTATATTGATCTACTGCAGTTGGAATTAGTATTTTATCGCTCTCTGGTAAAGAATGAAAATTATGTTCGTGAGCGCATACTTTCTGTTTTTATCATCAAGATCAAACAACAACCATCCAAGAAGATCCTAAAGGCTTTACTTGGCACAAACACTAATTAAAACATAAAAAACACAATCATAACAGAGTCTGGATGAATTATTTATTACTAAACAGGAACAAAAGTAAATAGCAAAAATAAAATTGGGTTGCCTCCCAACAAGCGCTATCGTTTAACGCCCCTGGCTAGGCATAAAAACAAGAATAGATCTAGGTATTGCCATCTTTGGCATGCAATTCTTCAATTGAGCACACATAACCCCTAGGAGGTTCTTTGTTTTTGTTAATGATCAAACTCCTAGGCAAAAATCAAAAAAATCATTTGTAGCAAAAGGTTCCTTAATGATATCGAAAAAGTTGGGGTGAACACTTATTGATTTGAGGTCTTCATTTTCCTTATTAGAAGATTCACCCTTGTTTTTAGGAACATAGATAAACTTGGCAATTTTGGAAGGAGGAGGATTTGAAGTATTTTTAATGGCAGAAAAAGTTGTCCCCAAGTTGGTAATAATGTCTTCGAGTTTATCAATTATAGTGGAATCTTGATCTATCTTCTCATTAACTATGTGTTCCTTTTCCCTAAGATTTTTCAGAGTAACTCCTACCTTAGATCCATATTGGGTAATTTGGTTGTGGATCTTTTATCCAAATTTTCAATCAACTCTATATTGGCAATTTAATTTTCAATAATATCAAGCCTTTGCATCACATGTTCCAAGGTTAAAATAGTTCCATTGACCAAAAGAGGTGGTGGGCCTAACAAATCTATCATAGCATTATAAGAATCAAAAGTGTGGCTTCCAAAGAATTTCCTCCGATAATGTGTCAAGAACATATCTATTCCAAGGTGTGATGCCTATGTAAAAATTGAGAAGAAGAACGGAAGTGGATTGCTTTCTAGTAGATCTATTTTGAGCATTGCAAATTCCATACCAAGCATCTTTTAGGTTTTCTCCCTCCCTTTTTTAAAAATTAAGAACTTCATTATCGGGAGTATTAACTATGATAGGAGGACTAGCCATGAGGGAGAAACAAACAATCTAACACATGAACTCACAAGAAGCAAGCAAAAAGAGACGAACGAAAAAGGGGCGAAGAAAAGGCAAAGGTTTTCAAAAATCGTTTTAGAAGTGGGGGAGAGGAAAACAAGAGGCGAATGGCAAATAATGTAATGCGAGGGAGAAGAGTTTATGATGGGTACTTGGTATGTCTTGACTTGTCGTAGATCTCCCTGGCAACGGCGCCGGAAATCCTTCTTGCTACCTCTTGAGCATGCGTTGGTTTTCCCTTGAAGACGAAAGGGTGATGTAGCAAAGTAGCGTAAGTATTTCCCCCAGTTTTTGAGAACCAAGGTATTAATCTAGTAGGAGACAATGCACAAGTCACCTAGTACCTGCACAAACAATCAAGAACCTCGCAACCAACGTGATAAAGGGGTTGTCAACCCTTTCAAGATCACTTGCAAAAGTGAGATCTGATAGAGATAGTAAAATAAATATTTTTGGTATTTTTGTTATATAGATTGGAAAGTAAAGATTGCAAAATAGTAAACGAGATGTGATGTAAATAAAAGAGATGCAATATAATAAGAAAGAGATCCGGGAGCCATAGGTTTCACTAGAGGCTTCTCTCAAGATAGCATGTATTACGGTGGGTGAACAAATTACTGCCGAGCAATTGATATAAAATCACATAGTTATGAAGATATCTAAGGCAATGATCATGAGTATAGGCATCACGTCTGTGTCAAGTAGATCAAAACGATTCTGCATCTACTACTATTACTCCACACATCGACCGCTATCTAGCATGCATCTAGAGTATTAAGTTCATAAGAACAGAGTAACGCTTTAAGCAAGATGACATGATGTAGAGGGATAAACTCAAGCAATATGATATAAACCCCATCTTTTTATCCTTGATGGCAACAATACAATACGTGCCTTGTTGCCCCTACTGTCACTGGGAAAGAACACCGCAAGATTGAACCCAAAGCTAAGCACTTCTCCCATTGCAAGAAAGATCAATCTAGTAGGCCAAACTAAACCGATAATTCGAAGAGACTTGCAAAGATATCAAATCGTGCATATAATAATTCAGAAAAGAATCAAATAATATTCATAGATAATCTTGTTCATAAACCCACAATTCATCGGATCTCGGCAAACACACCGCAAAAGAGTATTACATCGAATAGATCTCCAAGAACATTGAGGAGAACTTTGTATTGAGAATCAAAGAGAGAGAAGAAGCCATCTAGATAATAACTATGGACCCGAAGGTCTGTGATAAACTACTCACGCTTCATCGGAGAGGCTATGGTGTTGATGTAGAAGCCCTCCGTGATTGATTCCCCCTCTGGCAGATCGCCGGAAAAGGCCCCAAGATGGGATCTCACGGGTACAGAAGGTTGCAGCGGTGGAAAAGTGGTTTTGTGGCTCTCCATGATCGATCTAGGGTATAATAGTATTGATGTCTACTACACAACCTTCTTCTTGTAGACGTTGTTGGGCCTCCAAGTGCAGAGGGTTGTAGGACAGTGGCAAATTTCCCTCAAGTGGATGACCTAAGGTTTATCAATCCGTGGGAGGCGTAGGATGAAGATGGTCTCTCTCAAGCAGCCCTGCAACCATATAACAAAGAGTCTCTTGTGTCCCCAACACACCCAATACAATGGTAAATTGTATGGGTGCACTAGTTCAGCGAAGAGATGGTGATACAAGTTCAATATGGATGGTAGGTATAGGTTTTTGTAATCTGGAAATATAAAAACGACAAGGTAACTAATGATAAAAGTGAGCGAAAACGGTATTGCAATGCGTTGAAACAAGGCCTAGGGTTCATACTTTCACTAGTGAAAGTTCTCTCAACAATAATAACATAATTGGATCATATAACTATCCCTCAACATGCAACAAAGAGTCACTCCAAAGTCACTAATAGCGGAGAACAAACGAAGAGATTATTGTAGGGTACGAAACCACCTCAAAGTTGTTCTTTCTGATCGATCTATTCAAGAGTCCGTAGTAAAATAACATGAAGCTATTCTTTCCGTTCAATCTATCATAGAGTTCATACTAGAATAATAAGACACAAATCAACCAAAACCCTAATGTCACCTAGATACTCCAATGTACCCTCAAGTATCCGTGGGCATGATTATACGATATGCATCACACAATCTCAGATTCATCTATTCAACCAACACAAAGAACTTCAAAGAGTGCCCCAAAGTTTCTACCAGAGAGTCAAGACGAAAACGTGTGCCAACCCCTATGCATAAGTTCACGAGATCACGAAACCCGCAAGTTGATCACCAAAACATACATCAAGTAGATCACGTGAATATCCCATTGTCACCACAGATAAGCACATGCAAGACATACATCAAGTGTTCTCAAATCCTTAAAGACTCAATCCGATAAGATAACTTCAAAGGGAAAACTCAATTCATCACAAGGAGATAGAGGGGGAGAAACATCATAAGATCCAACTATAATAGCAAAGCTCGTGATACATCAAGATCGTGCGAATCAAGAACACGAGAGAGAGAGAGAGAGAGAGAGAGAGAGAGAGAGATCAAACACATAGCTACTGATGCATACCCTCAGCCCCGAGGGTGAACTACTCCCTCCTCATCATGGAGAGCGCCGGGATGATGAAGATGGCCACCAGTGATGATTCCCCCCCCCCACTACAAAAAAATACACTTCCGTGATGATACATGTTTGTCACAGTAGGTCGCATCTTTTGGCATGCATGTGCATCCATGACAATTTTATGACAGAATCAAGATAGTCATACTTGTGCTGTCGTAGAAGTGTTCCATGACATTACCAAAATTATCATCACAGAAGTGTCCACTTCCATGATGATAAATCGCGCGTCACATAAGTGCTTTCGTCAAGGGTGACGGACACGTGGCATCCACCGTAACGAAACGCCATTAAGCTATCGGGTCCGGTTTTGGATCCGATAACCCGCTAATAGCCCCGACCAATGGGGATTTTCCACGTGTAAAATCATCATTGGCTGGAGGAAACACGTGTCGGCTCACCGTTGGGACAGATGTCATCCACTCATTGGACAGAAGGCGCCTATGATACGTCGACACGTGGCACGACCCAACAGAGGCCCATTCCTGTGAAAAGGCCGGTCTGTTTGACTTGGTCAAAAGGTGGCGGGCCGGCCCACGGAAAGCCTGTTAATGGCATGTTCGCATATAGCACATTTACAACCCGCTAACCCAGGGCCCGTTACGACCTATCCGAATTAGGCCCAGTAGCATCATCTGGGCCGTCCAATATGATTCCAACCCATTTTAAGTTTCGGCCCATGACGTCTTTCAGCCCAGATGAGGCCCTTTGTAACTCTTGGCCCATTAACGGCCCGTGGTGAAACTGGCCCGTAATGAACAGTGTATCACTTTATACCCATTAACGACCCATTAATCCATTGGGCCGTTTGCAGCCCATGTTACCGTTCGTCCTTCTCAGGGCCCATTTATTCTTGGGCTCATTTCCAGCATTCGGTTACTTACGGCCCGTTACTGCCATTTTCTGCTTGTGGGCCAAATTCAGCCCGTGGTTACAGTCGGCCCGTTTGTGGCCCGTTAATATGTTGGGTCGTTTTCATAGCGTCATCAAATACAGCCTATTAACGACGACCCATTATGGTCGGCCCATGAACGGACGACTCCAACTCTAGCCCGTTTACGGCCATAATGCGGTCAGTTTTTGGCCCATGTTTGGCCAGTCGATCATACGGCTCGTCTAAGGCCCATTGATGATACGGCCCGTAGAAGGCTCATTGTTTCTACGGACCGTAGAAGGCCCATTGTTTCTACGAACTGTAGAAGGCCCATTGTTTCTACGGCCCGTAGGAAGCCCAGTGTCACTACAGTAAATATGTAGCCCATGGCATGTTAAAGGCGGGAAACTACTATAGGTTTAGACCTGCTAATGGCCCAAGATGATTATAGGCCCACATTTTGGCCCATATGAGTAACGAGCCGGCCTGAAGACTGACAACACTGAGATCCACTGAACCTTCCGGCCTAAATTACAGCATACCGACCAAAGAATAAACCTAGACTATACAACAAAGAAATTACGGCATATTAGGAATCAAAGTTCGCTACCCGGTGATAATAAAGCGCAACATGACCGCATATTACATACACTGGGCATCAAAGGTCGCCACCAGTGCATATAAATGCGCCGACAAAAGAATATACAAAACTGAGAGCACTTCAGAATGCTAGACCTGGCAAGCTCGGGCCCAGCAAGCAGCCGAACAAGCTGATGAGACGTCAGTTGTGTCAACAATAGATGCTTCATCCCTAGTTGTATGGCACCATAGTGTGCAAGGCAGCCCCCTGACATCTTCATTACATCTTTCACTTCAAGTTGGAGCTGAGCTAAAGCAAGCCTTTCCGCTTTAAGTTGAGACTGAAGAAGTCGAACTGATTGAGGCAGCGACTGCACAGAGGTTGTCTCACGCCTGCTGGTGAGTACCTTCAACTCACTATCTTCATCAAGACAGGACCTTGGGGTCATCTCGCTGTCCTCAAGATGGTTTGGCTCACTATCTTTCCTAAAGTTCTACCTGGCATAAGAGATACGACTCTGAAAGAGAAACAAGGAGACACGTAATAGGTTTCACAATTATATAAGAAAAATAAATGGATCGGTTTTGCATAAGGAACATGTTTTTACAACTACAATTCAAAATTGGTAGTTGTTGCAAACATCCAATCAGATGTAAACAGTAGTGGAGGAAATGATGCCTATCCAAATCTATACTAGAACAAAGTTTGAAGGCTTGAGAAGGATGAACTTACATTACATGTTAACACGGGCTGGACAAAGCCCTTCTCCATGTTGATGGAAAGATAATTCACTAAATTCCCCAAAGAAAATTCTTTATAAGCGTTGCCATTATTCTACATTTTTCAAAGAGTAAATATAGATCAAATAATATTGGAAGAAATAGAGGATAATGAAGCTCAGGTGCAGACTGACGATACATAATCAAATAGCAATTAATTAAGTATAGCGTTACAAGGCAAAAGGTACTGACAAGAGGAATGCAGACATCAACGTGTGCAGTGGCATTGGCTTTATTCAACATTTTGGTAAGAGTAAATGTAGATATGATAATTTGGAGAAAGTGGAGGGCAGGGTAGATAAGATGCAGAGTAATGCTAGACAATCAACTATCTCGCGATGCATGTACAGTAATACCACCACCGTCTGTTATTAGTTGTCGCTCAAATGGATGTATCTAGCACTATTAAGTTCTAAATACATCCAATTGATCAACAATTAATTCGATACAGAGGGAGTACATGACAACAGGTACTTACATGAGCAATCCAAAACTTCATAACCATTGTGTTAATTCTACATTTATCTAAGAGTAAATATAGATCTTATAATTTCAAGCAAAGGAAGGATAAATAAGCGAACATTTACAGTGATGCTACATAATCAAACAGCAATGAGTGTAAGTATGCTGACAAAGGGCAATAGGTACTGACAAGAGCAATGCAGAGCCCAGTATTGTCGTGAGATCCTATGATCCTTTGAGCAAGGAGATTCATCTGAAATAAGTTTTCATACAAGAGAGAAGGTAAGGCACATGCAGAAATTTAGGAGTTCAAATTTTGAAATGATATCATAAATAGTACCTGATGCTGGGCTGTCAGCAGTTCTAATAGGGGTTTGGCCACTAGAGTAAGGGTAAAGTCTGTTACAGTTGGGCCTGTGTTTTCTGTGGCTGCTGATCTATCTGATTTAACAGGTATCACTACCTTTTCCAAATACCTAGTTTGTACTCCTTGAGGATCTGCAATCACCCTCTTCCTTTTGGACATCTATTACGAAAGAACAACATTTGACTGGAAAAACATAGTATGACGACACATGGAATAGGTACAGAAAATGGATAGGTATGGCATATACTCATATATGATGTTTAAACTAAGCAGATGGTGTAACAAAGTAGAAGTAATGCAAGATGTCAGATGCAAAATATGTGCGACCAATACAACCTTGCCAAGTTAGAGCATGCACCTTGATGGGTGAATAAGATAGGCCATCCTCCACCATGCCAAGTTTGTTAGCCAGTGGATCGTTCCGCAATATTCCTCTCGTGCTCCCATTCTCATATTGATTTTGATAATGTTCAATACCTGACATGCATGAAAACATAAAAACAAATGAGATTATCTTTGTAATGCAGAAGTGATTCTAATCCAATACTTCCTCCCTATAAACCCCTTTGTGCTATCTCTGCAATTCTTCTAAGAGGTGCCATGCATGCTGTAATTTGGTGTGTGCATTAATATAATGTGGCCTACTAATCAAAATATGAGAGCTCCAAAAGTGATGATACTTCGCAGATGACAGCTTCAACATATAGTAAAGAAGAACAAGTCGACCTGACCTGACAGATTCCAAATATACTAAGGGAGAATAACTTGACCTGACCAGTCAACCGCAAGAGAAGCGGATCATCTTAAAGAAGAGCAGAAGAGCAAGCAGATTGAAGATATTACAAGTCTTTCTATACAATGTCGGTTGGCCACCCATGATGAACCAGAGCGCACAGAGAAATACTATTCCTTCTGGTCTCTCCATATGTGGCTCACATGCATTTCAAAACTAAAGTAGGAACATTTAGCTGACCAATTAAACATCTCTTAGTTTTACTAATATCAGCATAATATCATATTTGAATTTGTACAGCTAAGCTTGTTTAGCTCGATGGGTGGAGCAGTGCTATTACGACATGAACCACGTAGGTTGATCATGGTCATCATAAAATGGGGAAACCGTAAGCATGATGAGTATAGTGTTGACCGTGGCAGTGGGATGGCAGATCTGAAGCTGCAAACCGCGCAAAGGGTAGTTAGCAACCGATATTTGCTTTGAAATAACAACTAAGATTTGGTATGAACAAGAAAGTACAGTCAACAAGTGACAAAGAAATGCAACTCTGCTGTCTCTCTATATGTCGCGACATGCATTTGGAAACTCAAGTGGGACCTTTAGCTAACCAAGTAAATGTGTCTGTTAACTAATATCAGTATCATATCACAATCATATTTGAACAACTAAGCTTTGGAATTTTGAGAGTTGTGTTGTTTAGCTTGAAGGGTGGAGTAATGCTAGTATGACAGAAAGCAACTACGCAGATCATAGTAGAGTAGATAAAAGGGGAAAACCCTAAGCATCAATAGTAAAATCAAGAAAGTGGAACTAGCTGGACCAGTGGGTGGCGCACATGCTTTTCAAAATGAATATAGGAACATTAGGTGACCAATTAAACGTTCTCTGTTTTAGTAATATGAGCATCATATCAGATTCGTATTTCAACACGTAAGCTTTGGAATTATGAGTGGCATGTTGTTTAGCTTGATGTGTTGAGGTCTTGAGAAGCAGTGCTAGCACGACACGAAGCAGGGAAGCACCTACGATGATGGTAGTGAATATAAAGGGGGAAACCATAAGCTTTAAGAGTATAGTGACCGTGACATGGCGGATCTGAAGGTGCAAACCGGACAAAGCTACTTCGCAACCAATGTTTGCATTCAACTAGCCAGTACGATTTGGTATAGACAAGAAAAGTACAGTAAGCAATTTAAGATCTATTTTCCGGGTGAGATCAATAACTTAAGCACATATGGAAGAGTACCACCTCTCTTGCTACGCCGTGTAGGCCCCTGCTGATATGTTGAGGGTGATGCGGGTGCGATGGCTGTCAGCTGCGGGGAAGAATACTTTAGATGGCAGACGGCCGGTTTGGGGGATAAATCCTGTTGCCGTGGACGAGGCGGTCGTAGGAGAGGCAACGACAAAGTGGACGATGGCGCTCATGAAGCAAGACGACACGATGAAAGGATCCTGGTCCGGTGCCGTGGATGAGAGACATCCATCTCTTGTAGTGGACGACGGGGTAGGAGTAGCGGCTCCAGTAAGGTGGAGGATGGGGTGGCGGACGAAGGAGGCTGGCCGCAGTGGGGAGGTTGTCGTGGCGCCGACGGTGTATGAATGGGGAAATGGAGGGGGAGGGGGATCTCAAACTTTGGGATGCGCTTGTCTGAAATGTGGGAAAGTTACGAACTTATGCCCCGTTTAAAATTTCGGACATCACGTCGGTTGGGGATAGGACAGTAATCTTGCATCTCCCAAATATTTGCCGGTAACGATTTCGGGCGAGGAGAGGGTGTTTTGCCGCCCACGGTTGGTGCCCATGGTGTATGAACGGGGCTAACAGGTAGGACGGTTGTGTCACATCTGAGGGAAGTTACACATCTGCCCCTATTTAAAATATTAGCCTACATCGATTTCGGACGAGGAAAGTTTGTTTTGCCGCCCACGTTTGGCGCCCACCGTGTCTGAATGGGATCAGAGGCCGTCGTGTCACGTCTGATTGAAGTTACTAGTCTACCCCTATCGACAGCAGTGTAAATCCAGTCGGTAAGGATGTCAAGTGTCAGGGGTAGACAGTAATTTCCATCTCGCAAACACTTTCTTCGGGCAACCCACAAATGATAGTGGGTGTTTAGCCGCTTCGTTCAAAACTTGGGAGAATTAGCATTCACGTTTGCCCTGGGCCCTGGCAACTAAATCCAAATCCAATTTTTATTCAATTACGAATATCCACAGATAATTCTACGTTTTGTTATTTATTTCTTCAAAACCACAACAAAGATTTATTCCACCTTTATATATGATTATGATTTAGAAATGTCGTGATCTTCGAATTCAGTAGGTTGGATACACTTTGAGTCAAACATTTATTTCATCCAATACAATATGCTCACACGAAAAATACACCTTATGTCAATCATACAAGTACCGAGGATTACCTCGCCTAAAAAATTCGGATCATTACAACACATGGACAACATAGGGGGTCTTACAACATAATCCATTCAGAGACATGACACAACATGCAATTACAATAATCTAATGACAATTTCAACTGCTATCTAAAGAAGAACTGGAATTACCTGGGCTTCAGATAGCAGAAGCAGCAGGACCTCCTCCGTCTTCAAATGCAACATTCTCACTTCCTCCAATTCTTGGGTTGCTTGCATAATGCGTGCAACTAATTGCATAATTTCCAGCTTCAAGATTGAGATTACCTCATTCATGGCAGCTACACCATCTCTTTCTGCCTCTAGTAGAGCCTTAAGAACTATAATATATGTGCTTAGACTGCTCTTCGGTGGTGTTGCCTCTGAACTGCTACCATCTGGTAACATGGATGGCGCACTGCTTCCACAAATAGATTCTGGGGTTGTACATTGTGTCCTAGTGTGAACGGCATCCTGAAAGGTTTCCACTAGACATAAGTAAGAGATACTTATCACATGATCCAAGCAGTAAGCTTACATGGTAAACGGCATACGCATTATTGCCGAGCATGACAAGCTATATTTAAATGGTTCGAAGCAGCATCAGCCAAAAAGAAATTGAAATGGTAAGATGAAACTAGGGATGTAAGTGGAAAATAAATGACATCCGCCAGTCCCATCTAGTTAGTTTTTGCTAGCTCCCTGGTTCATTTTCCTCAAAAAAAACTCTTTTGAACTATCATACCACTAGTGGACTTTAAGCAGGATTAAACGGGACCCAGTTGACATCCCTAGTTGAAAGGGAGTGTACCACCGCTATATTTAAGTTGCTAAGGCATCTAAGCAGTTGAAATAATCTGAGAAAGCACTTAACAGTGTGGCCTCATATAAACTACGAAGACAGTCTTGTGATGAAGTTCAGAGGAAAAGTTAAGGACTCAACTGAACTATAGGCATGCATTTCTTTATGATAGTACAGCAGGCACTGCTGACATATTGGCCAACTCAGGTATAGTGTAACAAGTAACAAACAAGCATTCGAATCAAGCAATACAGCAAAGCAGACAACTGAACTATTTGTTATTCTGTAGGATTACATGTTGAGGGCACAAGCCAAGAAAGCAGCCCATACGCATTACATTTCACATGTACTAAACACACCGGCTTACCATATGTTGCTGTGGAGCCTCGCTGTTGTTGCAATGTTCTTTGAAGATATCGTCAGCATCCCATGGTTGCAAATCTACTTGTTGTAGTTTATTCTGCACCCTCTATTTAGGTAAGATTGATTTTAATCGCATGCATTGGTCCGAATTGATCATCAATGGTTCATCAAAACTAATGAAAGAAGGGTGTGTGCATACATGACAATATATCTGCTTCCCTCTATTTTTATGCTTGTTCGAGGTGCCAGCCCCAAAAGAACAAATATTTTGCTTGATGGGGTTGGCAGCTCCATAATTAATAGAAGCATCAAATTAGTCATGCAACTTGGGAAGATCAAGAACACACAAAAAAGTAATGAACAGAGGCTCGTAGCAGTGATGTAATAGCTAGCATCAGAAAATGTAGGGTAAAACAAACAAAAACCAGCGGAACCACATGCTAGTTTGCTGATGTGTAATTAAGCATAGAGAACATGAAGCAGTCTGATGGAACCAACAGGTGGCATCAGAACAACACCATTATCATAAATATAGCATGCAAGAAGTAAAATAGTAGGCAGTGATATCTAGGAAGTACAGTAATACTTAGGACAAAGCTAAAGCATATTAACTATATGCGCAGTGGTATGTAATTTAACACATGTAAGATGTTCACTGCCAGAAGTATGGCCCTACAGGTGCAAGCAGAATAACGCGTCTCATGAAAAACTGAATGATGCCCTGAAGAAATTCAAAGGTGTGGTGCTTATGCTAAGAAAGTGAACGTAGGTGCCGGCCGTTGGATAATAGTACCTGATTCTTGGCGGTGTATGGGTATCGTTGACATACTTGATAGCTAAGGATCGTTGATGGTGCTCGTGTTGCGGTTGACTTTGGGCCGGCTGTCGCCGTCGCTGAAGCGGCTCCGGTGCTACGGTTGTGGCACCTGTCGACATACAAGAAAGCTCATCTGTGGTAAGTGAACAGTTGCACGATAAAGAGAAAAACCGAAGGAGTATAGATTGAAATAACCTGATAAGGATGCGGCATCGGTAAAGCAGGGCCGGTGGAGTTGAATATGGCGTACATGGAGAGGGTCCGGTGCAGTGGACGAAGGCTTCGGCGGGCGCGTTGTACAGTGCTTTCGATGAGGCGAATCTGTTGCGGCGGACGAGGGCTTGTATGAAGGGCTAGCAAAGGGATGGACGAGGGAGTCAGTGAAGGTCCTACACTGTGGTGGACGAGGGCGCCGGTTAAGTAGATCCGGTGCGGTGGACCATGATGGCGGTCAAGGAGATTTGGAGCGGTGTACAAGGCTGTCGCTGAAGCGGCTCCTGTGAAGTGGTGAGTTGGCAGTTGGGGGTTCCAAGGTGCGGAAGGTAGATCCATCGGAGTGTGAGGTCCACCACTGCAGCGGAGGACTAGATTCAGCGGCTTGCCGTGGTTGGGGGGGCGTGTCGGGGAGGGGAAGGGGAGGGGCTCTGGGAAGAATGTTGGGGGCAAAGAGGGGAAAACAATGGAGTTACCAAAGCAACCCTTTTCCGTTCATGTGGCAGGGGTAAAACAGGAATATCACAGGGCTAAACTTTCAAGCGCGAGATATTTCGATGTGAGCGGGAAGTTTGAAAGCTTTTGGCACCTGAAATTATATTTTTCTCTTGTATGGCCGACTATGATAGCATGGCCGAGAATTTGTTTGTTTTGCATGCAAAAAAAAGTGCAAGTTTTGAAAATCAATGTTTCCAACTCGAAACTTAGATTGTCCATTCAATTCAAATATGGATCATTGTGCTACTACAAGCAAATACCATCATATGGTCCAATTCAAATGAAATTCCAAGTGTGTTTATCCTAAATATGATGACAAAAGCAAAAATGTGTATGTGTATGTGTATGAATAAAGTGGATGATTATAAAGTTTGAACATGCCCGTATGTGTATATCTCTAGGTTTGATATATGAATTTGAAATCATGAAATCCCAGCTTAAAAATGTACCTCCGTTTAAATGAAGTACAAAAGCTAATGATGGAGTCGAATTCCAAAATTCCAATCTTAGGTTTGTAAATCTGGTACATCAAAGTATATCACGCATGTTCAAAAGTATCATTATCTCATAGTCCAAACTGTGAAACAAATTGATCAACCTTGAGTGCACACACTATTGACCATGTATATCTCAATTATGCTAAAGTCCCTCACATATAGACACCTCACTCTTTATATGAAGCACCCCCCCCTCGTCGCCCCCACACACAGAGAATTCGTTCTCTCCCCCAAACACCAATACACGAGCACATTAACACCCCTCTCTCTTGTAAAGTCCGGACCCCAATATAGGTATCTATCACTTTATCTCTTGGGCATGCTGAAGGAAATATGCCCTAGAGGCAATAATAATGTTATTATTTTATTTCCTTATAT
>NC_041386.1:85535055-85550346 GCF_002162155.2 Triticum dicoccoides
ATTGACTCTAGTGCAAGTGGGAGACTGAAGGAAATATGCCCTAGAGGCAATAATAATGTTATTATTTTATTTCCTTATATCATGATAAATGTTTATTATTCATGCTAGAATTGTATTATCCGGAAACATAATACTTGTGTGAATACATAGACAAACTAAATGTCACTAGTATGCCTCTACTTGACTAGCTCGTTAATCAAAGATGGTTATGTTTCCTAACCATAGACATGTGTTGTCATTTGATTAACGGGATCACATTATTAGGAGAATAATGTGATTGACATGACCCATTCCATTAGCTTAGCACCCGATCGTTTAGTATGTTGCTATTGCTTTCTTCATGACTTATACATGTTCCTATGACTATGAGATTATGCAACTCCCGTTAGCCGGAGGAACACTTTGTGTGCTACCAAACGTCACAACGTAACTGGGTGATTATAAAGGAGCTCTACAGGTGTCTCCAAAGGTAAATGTTGGGTTGGCGTATTTCGAGATTAGGATTTGTCACTCCGATTGTCGGAGAGGTATCTCTGGGCCCTCTCGGTAATACACATCACCTAAGCCTTGCAAGCAATGCAACTAATGAGTTAGTTGCGAGATGATGTATTACAGAACGAGTAAAGAGACTTGCCGGTAACGAGATTGAACTAGGTATTGAGATACAGACGATCGAATCTCGGGAAAGTAACATACCGATGACAAAGGGAACAACGTATGTTGTTATGCGGTCTGACCGATAAAGATCTTCGTAGAATATGTAGGAGCCTATATGGGCATCTAGGTTCCGCTATTGGTTATTGACCGGAGACGTGTCTCGGTCATGTCTACATTGTTCTCGAACCCGTAGGGTCCGCACGCTTAAGGTTTCGATGATAGTTATATTATGAGTTTATTGGTTTTGATGTACTGAAGTTAGTTCGGAGTCCCGGATGTGATCACGGACATGACAAGGAGTCTCGAAATGGTCGAGACATAAAGATTGATATATTGGACGACTATATTCGGACACCGAAAGTGTTCCGGGTGATTTCGGAGAAAACCGGAGTACCGGAGGGTTACCGGAAACCCCCCGGGAGAAGTAATGGGCCATATGGGCCTTAGTGGAGAGAGAGAAGGGCAGCCAGGGTGGGCCGCGCGCCTCCTCCCCACTGGTCCGAATTGGACTAGGAGAGGGGGGCGGCGCCCCCCTTTCCTTCTCCCTCCCCACTTCCTTCCCCCTCCTAGTAGGAGTCCTACTCCTACTAGGAGGAGGACTCCTCCTTGGCGCGCCATAGGGCCAGTCGGCCTCCTCCCCTTGCTCCTTTATATACGGGGGCAGGGGGCACCCCTAGAGACACAAGTTGATCCACGTGATAGTATTCTTAGCCGTGTGCGGTGCCCCCTTCCACCATAATCCTCGATAATATTGTAGCGGTGCTTAGGCGAAGCCCTGCGACAGTAGAACATCAAAGATCGTCACCACACCGTCGTGCTGACAGAACTCTTCCCTGACACTTTGCTGGATCACAGTCCGGGGATCGTCATCGAGCTGAACGTGTGCTAAAACTCGGAGGTGCCGTAGTTTTGGTGCTTGATCGGTCGGGCCGTGAAGACGTACGACTACATCAACCGCGTTGATATAACGCTTCCGCTTTCAGTCTATGAGGGTACGTAGACAACACTCTCCCCTCTCGTTGCTATGCATCACCATGATCTTGCGTGTTCGTAGGAATTTTTTTGAAATTACTACGTTCCCCAACAGTGGCATCCGAGCCTAGGTTTTATGTGTTGATGTTATATGCACGAGTAGAACACAAGTGAGTTGTGGGCAATATAAGTCATACTGCTTACCAGCATGTCATACTTTGGTTCGGCGGTATTGTTGGATGAAGCGGCCCGGACCGACAGTACGCGTACGCTTATGCGAGACTGGTTCTATCGACGTGCTTTGCACACAGGTGGCTGGCGAGTGTCAGTTTCTCCAACTTTAGTTGAACCGAGTGTGGCTACGCCCGGTCCTTGCGAAGGTTAAAACAGCACCAACTTGACAAACTATCGTTGTGGTTTTTGATGCGTAGGTAAGATTAGTTCTTGCTTAAGCCCGTAGCAGCCATGTAAAACTTGCAACAACAAAGTAGAGGACGTCTAACTTGTTTTTGCAGGGCATGTTGTGATGTGATATGGTCAAGACATGATGCTAAAATTTTATTGTATGAGATGATCATGTTTTGTAACCAAGTTATCGGCAACTGGCAGGAGCCATATGGTTGTCGCTTTATTGTATGCAATGCAATTGCGCTGTAATGCTTTACTTTATCACTAAGCGGTAACGATAGTCGTGGAAGAATAAGATTGGCGAGACAACAACGATGCTACGATGGTGATCAAGGTGTCGCGCTAGTGACGATGGTGATCATGACGATGCTTCGGAGATGGAGATCACAAGCACAAGATGATGATGACCATATCATATCACTTATATTGATTGCATGTGATGTTTATCTTTTATGCATCTTATCTGTCTTTGATTGACGGTAGCATTATAAGATGATCTCTCACTAAATTTCAAGATAAAAGTGTTCACCCTGAGTATGCACCATTGCCAAAGTTCGTCGTGCCCAGACACCACGTGATGATCGGGTGTGATAAGCTCTACGTCCATCTACAACGGGTGCAAGCCAGTTTTGCACACACAGAATAGTCAAGTTAAACTTGACGAGCCTAGCATATGCAGATATGGCCTCGGAACACTGAGACCGAAAGGTCGAGCGTGAATCATATAGTAGATATGATCAACATAGCGATGTTCACCATTGAAAACTACTCCATTTCACGTGATGATCGGTTATGGTTTAGTTGATTTGGGTCCCGTAATCACTTAGAAGATTAGAGGGGTGTCTTTCTAAGTGGGAGTACTTAAGTAATATGATTAATTGAACTTAAATTTATCATGAACTTAGTACCTGATAGTATCTTGCTTGTTTATGTTTGATTGTAGATATATGGCCCGTGTTGTTGTTCCGTTGAATTTTAATGCGTTCCTTGAGAAAGCAAAGTTGAAAGATGATGGTAGCGATTACACGGACTGGGTCCGTAACTTGAGGATTATCCTCATTGCTACACAGAAGAATTACGTCCTGGAAGCACCGCTGGGTGCCAGGCCTGCTGCTGGAGCAACACCAGATGTTATGAACGTCTGGCAGAGCAAAGCTGATGACTACTCGATAGTTCAGTGTGCCATGCTTTACGGCTTAGAATCGGGACTTCAACGACGTTTTGAACGTCATGGAGCATATGAGATGTTCCAGGAGTTGAAGTTAATATTTCAAGCAAATGCCCGGATTGAGAGATATGAAGTCTCCAATAAATTCTATAGCTGCAAGATGGAGGAGAACAGTTCTGTCAGTGAGCATATACTCAAAATGTCTGGGTATAATAATCACTTGATTCAATTGGGAGTTAGTCTTCCAGATGATTGCGTCATTGATAGAATTCTCCAATCACTGCCACCTAGCTACAAGAGCTTCGTGATGAACTATAATATGCAAGGGATGAATAAGACTATTCCCGAGCTCTTCGCAATGCTAAAAGCTGCGGAGGTAGAAATCAAAAAGGAGCATCAAGTGTTGATGGTCAACAAGACCACTGGTTTCAAGAAGAAGGGCAAAGGGAAGAAGAAGGGGAACTTCAAAAAGAACAGCAAGCAAGTTGCTGCTCAAGAGAAGAAACCCAAATCTGGACCTAAGCCTGAAACTGAGTGCTTCTACTGCAAGCAGACTGGTCACTGGAAGCGGAACTGCCCGAAGTATTTGGCGGATAAGAAGGATGGAAAGGTGAACAAAGGTATATGTGATATACATGTTATTGATGTGTACCTTACTAGAGCTCGCAGTAGCACCTGGGTATTTGATACTGGTTCTGTTGCTAATATTTGCAACTCGAAACAGGGACTACGGATTAAGCGAACACTGGCGAAGGACGAGGTGACAATGCGCGTGGGAAATGGTTCCAAAGTCGATGTGATAGCGGTCGGCACGCTACCTCTACATCTACCATCGGGATTAGTGTTAGACCTAAATAATTGTTATTTGGTGCCAGCGTTGAGCATGAACATTATATTTGGATCCTGTTTGATGTGAGACGGTTATTCATTTAAATCAGAGAATAATGGTTGTTCTATTTATATGAGTAATATCTTTTATGGTCATGCACCCTTAAAGAGTGGTCTATTTTTGATGAATCTCGATAGTAGTGATACACATATTCATAATGTTGAAGCCAAAAGATGCAGAGTTGATAATGATAGTGCAACTTATTTGTGGCACTGCCGTTTAGGTCATATCAGTATAAAACGCATGAAGAAACTCCATACTGATGGACTTTTGGAACCACTTGATTATGAATCACTTGGTACTTTCGAACCATGCCTCATGGGCAAGATGACTAAAACACCATTCTCCGGTACTATGGAGAGAGCAACAGATTTGTTGGAAATCATACATACAGATGTATGTGGTCCAATGAATGTTGAAGCTCGTGGCGGATATCGTTATTTTCTCACCTTCACAGATGATTTAAGCAGATATGGGTATATCTACTTAATGAAACATAAGTCTGAAACATTTGAAAAGTTCAAAGAATTTCAGAGTGAAGTTGAAAATCATCATAACAAGAAAATAAAGTTTCTACGATCTGATCGTGGAGGAGAATATTTGAGTTACGAGTTTGGTCTACATTTGAAACAATGCGGAATAGTTTCGCAACTCACGCCACCCGGAACACCACAGCGTAATGGTGTGTCCGAACGTCATAATCGTACTTTATTTGATATGGTGCGATCTATGATGTCTCTTACAGGTTTACCGCTATCGTTTTGGGGTTATGCTCTAGAGACAGTCGCATTCACGTTAAATAGGGCACCATCAAAATCCGTTGAGACGACGCCTTATGAACTGTGGTTTGGCAAGAAACCAAAGTTGTCATTTCTAAAAGTTTGGGGCTGCGATGCTTATGTGAAGAAACTTCAACCTGATAAGCTCGAACCCAAATCGGAGAAATGTGTCTTCATAGGACACCCAAAAGAGACTGTTGGGTACACCTTCTATCACAGATCCGAAGGCAAGACATTTGTCGCTAAGAATGGATCCTTTCTAGAGAAGGAGTTTCTCTCGAAAGAAGTGAGTGGGAGGAAAGTAGAACTTGATAAGGTAACTGTACCTACTCCCTTATTGGAAAGTAGTACATCGCAGAAACAGGTTTCTGTGACACCTACACCAATTAGTGAGGAAGCCAATGATAATGATCATGAAACTTCAGAACAAGTTACTACTGAACCTCGTAGATCAACTAGAGTAAGATCCGCACCAGAGTGGTACGGTAATCCTGTTTTGGAAGTCATGCTACTAGATCATGATGAACCTGCGAACTATGAAGAAGCGATGGTGAGCCCAGATTCCGCAAAATGGCTCGAAGCCATGAAATCTGAGATGGGATCCATGTATGAAAACAAAGTATGGACTTTGGTTGACTTGCCCAACGATCGGCAAGCAATTGAGAATAAATGGATCTTCAAGAAGAAGACTAACGCCGACGGTAATGTTACTGTCTACAAAGCTCGACTTGTCGCAAAAGGTTTTCGACAAGTTCAAGGGATTGACTACGATGAGACCTTCTCACCTGTAGCGATGCTTAAGTCTGTCTGAATCATGTTAGCAATTGCCGCATTTTATGATTATGAAATTTGCAGATGGATGTCAAAACTGCATTCCTGAATGGATTTCTGGAAGAAGAGTTGTATATGATGCAACCGGAAGGTTTTGTCGATCCAAAGGGAGCTAACAAAGTGTGCAAGCTCCAGTGATCCATTTATGGACTGATGCAAGCATCTCGGAGTTGGAATAAACACTTTGATAGTGTGATCAAAGCATTTGGTTTTGTACAGACTTTTGGAGAAGCCTGTATTTACAAGAAAGTGAGTGGGAGCTCTGTAGCAATTCTGATATTATATGTAGATGACCTATTACTAATCGGAAATGATATAGAATTTCTGGATAGCATAAAGGGATACTTGAATAAGAGTTTTTCAATGAAAGACCTCGGTGAAGCTGCCTACATATTAGGCATTAAGATCTATGGAGATAGATCAAGACGCTTAATTGGACTTTCACAAAGCACATACCTTGACAAAATTTTGAAGAAGTTCAAAATGGATCAAACAAAGAAAGGATTTTTGCCTGTGTTACAAGGTGTGAAATTGAGTAAGACTCAATGCCCGACCAATGCAAAAGATAGAGAGAAAATGAAAGATGTTCCCTATGCTTCAACCATAGGCTCTATCATGTATGCAATGCTGTGTACCAGACCTGATGTGTGTCTTGCTATAAGTCTAGCAGGGAGGTACCAAAGTAATCCAGGAGTGGATCACTGGACAACGGTCAAGAACATCCTAAAATACCTAAAAAGGACTAAGGATATGTTTCTCATATATGGAGGTGACAAAGAGCACATAGTAAATGGTTACGTTGATGCAAACTTTGACACTGATCCGGACGATTCTAAATCGCAAACCGGATACGTGTTTACATTAAACGATGGAGTTGTCAGTTAGTGCAGTTCTAAACAAAGCGTTGTGGCGGGATCTACATGTGAAGCGGAGTACATAGATGCTTCGGAAGCAGCAAACGAAGGAGTCTGGATGAAGGAGTTCATATCCGATCTAGGTGTCATACCTAGTGCATCGGGTCCAATGAAAATCTTTTGTGACAATATTGGTGCAATTGCCTTGGCAAAGGAATCCAGATTTCACAAGAGAACCAAGCACATCAAGAGACGCTTCAATTCCATCCGGGATCTAGTCCAGGTGGGAGACATAGAGATTTGCAAGATACATACGGATCTGAATGTTGCAGACCCGTTGACTAAGCCTCTTCCACGAGCAAAACATGATCAGCACCAGAGCTCCATGGGTGTTAGAATCATTACTGTGTAATCTAGATGATTGACTCTAGTGCAAGTGGGAGACTGAAGGAAATATGCCCTAGAGGCAATAATAATGTTATTATTTTATTTCCTTATATCATGATAAATGTTTATTATTCATGCTAGAATTGTATTATCCGGAAACATAATACTTGTGTGAATACATAGACAAACTAAATGTCACTAGTATGCCTCTACTTGACTAGCTCGTTAATCAAAGATGGTTATGTTTCCTAACCATAGACATGTGTTGTCATTTGATTAACGGGATCACATTATTAGGAGAATAATGTGATTGACATGACCCATTCCATTAGCTTAGCACCCGATTGTTTAGTATGTTGCTATTGCTTTCTTCATGACTTATACATGTTCCTATGACTATGAGATTATGCAACTCCCGTTTGCCAAAGGAACACTTTGTGTGCTACCAAACGTCACAACGTAACTAGGTGATTATAAAGGAGCTCAATAGGTGTATCCAAAGGTAAATGTTGGGTTGGCGTATTTCGAGATTAGGATTTGTCACTCCGATTGTCGGAGAGGTATCTCTGGGCCCTCTCGGTAATACACATCACCTAAGCCTTGCAAGCAATGCAACTAATGAGTTAGTTGCGAGATGATGTATTACAGAATGAGTAAAGAGACTTGCCGGTAACGAGATTGAACTAGGTATTGAGATACCGACGATCGAATCTCGGGCAAGTAACATACCGATGACAAAGGGAACAACGTATGTTGTTATGCGGTCTGACCGATAAAAGATCTTCGTAGAATATGTAGGAGCCAATATGAGCATCCAGGTTCCGCTATTGGTTATTGACCGGAGACATGTCTCGGTCATGTCTACATTGTTCTCGAACCCGTAGGGTCCGCACGCTTAAGGTTTCGATGACAGTTATATTATGAGTTTATTGGTTTTGATGTACCGAAGTTAGTTTGGAGTCCTGGATGTGATCACGGACATGACGAGGAGTCTCGAAATGGTCGAGACATACAGATTGATATATTGGACGACTATATTCGGACACCGTAAGTGTTTCGGGTGATTTCGGAGAAAACCGGAGTACCGGAGGGTTACCGGAAACCCCCCAGGAGAAGTAATGGGCCATATGGGCCTTAGTGGAGAGAGATAAGGGCATCCAGGGTGGGCCGCGTGCCTCCTCCCCCCTGGTCCGAATTGCACTAGGAGAGGGGGCGGCGCCCCCCTTTCCTTCTCCCTCCCCACTTCCTTCCCCCTCCTAGTAGGAGTCCTACTCCTACTAGGAGGAGGACTCCTCCTTGGCGCGCCATAGGGCCGGCCGGCCTCCTCCCCTTGCTCCTTTATATACGGGGGCAGGGGGCACCCCTAGAGACACAAGTTGATCCACCCGGCCTAGACGCACAGTTCGGGACCCCCTACCCGAGATCCGCCGGTTTTGACACCGACATTGGTGCTTTCATTGAGAGTTCCTCTGTGTCGTCGCCATCAGGAAGGATGCCTCGCCCCGTCTTTAAAGACGGCACCGTTGCTAAGGGAGCTTTGGCTGTCGGCCAAACCCTCCGGCTAGGTGGTTTTCTCATGACCGCCTGTTCGGCTTCTGCGTCGACGATGACCTCTTGAGCCATCGAAAGCAATCTTCACGTCAGCTCAGAACTCGCCGAGCAGTTAGATCCAATGGAGCTCTCCTCCATAAACAAGCTCTTGGATCGCATTGCTGCCCTGGGAGTCGCTACAGATTACGACCAGATTGGGCCTAAGCCCGATCTGAGAGAGATTAACTCTCCCCAAGTCACCCATCACGTTGCCGTGGTAGAGAGACAGTGCGGCGACCCTTCATCTATCTTAAGGACTAGCTACATCCGGATTCCCGATTCCTCCAAGCTGGATACCCGCGGAGGGGAGGATATCACTCAAGACCTGAACTCAGAGTCAGGCGACGGGTTGGATTCATTAGACAATATCCAGGAATCCAAATTTTCGAGTTCGGAAATTCCTCGGCCTCTGAGCCTCAGATGGGGTGAGGCTTCGGATTTAATTCTACCCACCCACCCGAACATAAGCGATCTATCCCAAATCAGGCAAGAGCCCGAAGAAACAGTACATCATTACTGGGCCAGATTCCTCCTGGTTAGGAACAGGATAAGGGACTGCCGCGAGGAAGACACAATCTCAATCTTCTGCAATAATTGCACGGACAAGGGAATCCTCAACGCCATAAGTCGCCGTGATATTACACGCTTCGCTGACTTGGCGTCCATTGTACAAAAATACTGTGCGATCGAAAGCGCCTGGAAAACCAAAATAAAATTTTGGGACGATTCGGCCCTGAATACAAACCCAGTCCGAAATAAAAGGGTGCATCATCGCCAGAACCCGGGTCAAACACCAAAAAGCAAAAACCCTCTACAAGGCATGGAACCGTACTGGAAGGATGGCTTAATGGACCCTGTAAAATTCACAGTACAGAGGACGCCACACCAACTCACAGCCTTAGAGCATGTTGGATACTCCGGCAGGTGGCCAAAATTGGCGAAGATCTCCTAATTCCGGAGGCCATAGAAAGCCACCCTAGAGACACCAATACGGTATTAACAGTCTTCGATACTTTTGCATCAAATAATATGCGAAAAAGGACACTCCGCAGCCTTGCCGAAGTCTACCAAGTAGCAACAATAAACCCATGGAGTGACACAGCTATTACCTTTAACGCCAGTGATGAACCTAAATTCCGAACAGCCCGAGCACCAGCCGCATTGGTCCTTAGTCCAATAGTGGACGGCTTTCGTCTTACCAAGGTACTCATGGACGGCGCCAGCGGATTGAACCTCATTTATGAGGAAACCCTTCAAAAAATGGAAATAGACTGGAACCGCATTGAGCGAAGCAGCACAACCTTTAGAGGAATAATCCCCAGTCGAGAAGCGCATTGTACAGGAAAAATCACACTAGATGTGGTGTTCGGCACGCCGGATAATTACAGGTCCAAAGAGGTCACGTTCCATGTGGCTCCGTTCAGCAGCGGTTATCACGCTCTGTTAGGGCGGGAAGCATTTACAATCTTCCAAGCAATACCCCATTACGGGTACATGAAGCTCAAGATGCCCGGGCTTAAAGGGATCATCACTCTCGCTAGTGATCCGGACATAACACTCCGCGCCGAAAACAAGACAGTCGCACTGGCCCTCGAGGCACTATCCGAAGCCCTAGCGGCTGAGGAACTGATTGTGCTACGCTCCAAGGTGAATAGGGATGATGTGGTACTCGACAAAAGATCTAAGTGCACCTCCTTTAAATCGGCGGACGAAATAGTCAAATTCCAGGTCCATCCAACGGACCCCAATAAAACTTCTTCCATCAGGGCACAGTTAAACCCTGATGTAGACACCACACTGCGAGAGTTCCTACGAGAGAACTGGGACATTTTTGCCTGGCACCCTTCAGACATGCCAAGAATCCCACGCAGGCTGGCCGAGCACAGCCTAAATATCCTAAAAGGATTCAAACCTGTCAAACAAGCTCTTCGGTGTTTTTCCGAACCTAAGAGACAGGCTATGGGAGAGGAGCTAGCAAAGCTATTGGAGGCCGGATTCATCAGAGATATAAAACACCCGGACTGGCTAGCCAACCTGGTGATGGTACCAAAGAAGGACAAATCCTGGCGCCTGTGCGTTGATTTTAAAGACCTTAACAAGGCTTGCCCAAAGGATCCCTTCCCCCTCCCCCGCATCGATCAAATTATTGACGCTACTGCAGGACACGATTCGTTGTGTTTCCTCGACGCATATTCCGGCTACCACCAAATCAAGATGGAAGAATCAGACCAAGCCGCAACAGCATTTATCACACCATACGGCCCATTTTGCTTCAACACAATGCCCTTCGGGCTCAAAAACGCCGGCGCAACATATCAGCGCATGATTCAGACATGTCTGGCAAACCAGATCGGCAAAACAGTGGAGGCATATGTAGATGATGTGGTCGTCAAAACAAGACATGTCGAATCTCTAGTAGACGACTTGAGGCTCACATTTGATAACCTCCGAACATACGACATCAAGCTCAACCCGGAAAAATGCGTTTTCGGCGTTCCCGCCGGAAAGCTCTTGGGCTTCATTGTATCCGGTAGAGGAATTGAAGCAAATCCAGCCAAGATCCGAGCTCTATCACAATTGGATATCCTGAAGGACCTAAAACAAATACAAAAGTTAACCGGATGTGTAGTGGCTCTAAGCCGCTTTATCTCCCGCTTGGGAGAAAAGGCCCTACCCCTTTACCGCCTCCTTCGGCGCACCGAACACTTCAAATGGACGGATGCAGCCACGGCCGGAATCGACGAAATAAAAGCCATATTGGCAACAAACCCAGTCCTGGCCACGCCAAACATTGGCGAACCAATGCTATTGTACATTGCAGCAACACATCAGGTTGTAAGCGCAATGCTCGTCGTCGAACGAGAAACGGACGGACACAAACTCCCCCTTCAAAAGCCGGTCTATTATGTGTCCACTGTCCTCACTCCGTGCAAATCACGGTACCCGCATTATCAAAAGATTGCATACACGGTATTCATGGCATCCCGGAACCTACGACACTACTTTCAAGAGTGTTCAATAACAATAGCCTCGGAAGTACCACTTAACGATATTATAAACAACCGTGACGCAACGGGCCGGATTGCAAAATGGGCCATTGAGCTCCTCCCATTCGACATAACTTATAAGCCACGGCGAGCCATCAAGTCACAAGTTTTGGTCAACTTCGTCACAGAATGGACGGAGGTCGAACTCCCTAAAGAGTACGGCACATATTCAAATTGGATCATGCATTTCGACGGCTCCAAGATGTTGGCCGGACTAGGGGCTGGCGTCGTTTTGACGTCCCCCACAGGAGACACAGTTCAATACGTACTCCAAATTATGTACACAGACTCCAACAATGCAGCCGAATATGAGGCCCTTTTACATGGTCTCCGGATGGCAGTATCCATGGGCATTCAACGCCTAGAGGTGCGCGGGGACTCGAACCTCACAATATCCCAAATAAATGGAGACTTCAATGCCAAGGATCCAAAAATGGCAGCCTACCGCAACGCCATCCTAAAAATGTCAGCTCGGTTCGAAGGGCTTGAATTTCACCATATAGCCCGGGAAAATAATCAGGCGGCAGATGTCCTGGCACGCATCGGCGCAAAACGCGATGTAGTCCCCCCCCAACATCTTCTTGGAAAGGCTGTTCAAGCCATCCATAGTATGGGAAGGGGAGCCGAACAAGAACAGCCCGGACCCAACCACACTGCCCGACACCGAACATTCTGACACAATCGGAGGCTCTGCCAATGAAATAACACCTTCAGCCCACGTAATAATGGCTGTCATCGCCCCGTGGACAGAACCATTCCTCGCCTACCTTACTAGGCAGGAACTCCCCGATCACCAAAATGAGGCACGCTGCATAGTGCGGCGATCCAAAGCCTACAAAGTCCACGAGGGAGAGCTTTATAAGAAAAGCACTATCGGTGTCCTTCAAAGGAGCATCTCCGAAGAGGAAGGGCGGAACCTCCTGGCTGAAATTCATGCCGGACTCGGCAGTCATCACGCTGCAGCTCGGTCCCTTGTAAGCAAGGCCTTCCGTACAGGCTTTTATTGGCCGACGGCCCGGGCAGACGCCCAGGACTTAGTCCAACGATGCGTCGGTTGCCAGCTCCTTGCAAACCAAAGCCATATGCCACCCACCGCCCTCCGAACTATCCCCATCACTTGGCCCTTCGCGGTCTGGGGGCTTGACATGGTTGGACCCCTTAAAGGCGGAACCCACAAGCAAAAATACTTACTGGTCATGGTGGATAAGTTCACCAAATGGATAGAAGCCAAGCCTGTTAAGACGGCCGAATACAGACCGGTGATAGACTTTATATCCGGGGTTGTACACCGTTACGGCGTCCCCCACAGCATCATCACTGATAACGACACGAACTTTACGGCCGGCGAGGTAAAACTCTGGTGCAAAAACATGGGCATCAAGCTCGATTATGCTTCCGTCTATCACCCACAAACTAACGGCCAGGTCGAACGTGCAAATGGTCTTATCATGAGCGGCATCAAACCCAGATTAGTGCAGTCCCTCAAGGAATCTAACACGCACTGGGTAGAGGAGCTCGACTCCGTACTCTGGGGGCTGCAGACCATGCCGAATCGCACCACCAGATACACACCATTCTTTATGGTGTACAGCGTAGAGGCAGTTTTGCCTTGCGACATAATTCATGACTCACCTCAAGTGCACATGTACGAAGAATGAGAAGCCGAGCTCGATCGGCAGGACAGTTTGGACGCATTGGAGGAGGAGCGTGACGTGGCAAAAGCCTGTTCCGCATTCTATCAACAGCAGGCTCGAAGATACCAAAGCAGAGAAGTACGGGCCAAAAATTACAACGTTGGCGAATTAGTTCTACGCCTGTCGGACAAGAAAAAGGACAAACTCAAGCCCAAGTGGGAAGGTCCCTTCATAATTGACCAAGTCCTGACTGGTGGAGCGTACCGCCTGCGAGATGCATCGGATAATCGACTCGAGCCGAACCCATGGAACGCAGCCCGTCTCCGAAGATTCTATGCCTAGCGCCGGACTCTGTGTTCGTCTCCTTCCTCTGTCCATTTTTTATATAGTGTCTGTCTTACATTTCTCTCCTTCTCCCCTTCCTTTCTCTTATAGCCTTTAAAGGCTCATCCAATGATGTGCTATTCGCACTCATTAAACCTGGGGGCTTCTTTTAACAGAAGCTTATTTATACGGGCTTCATGCCCAACACATGTGTTACACTTCCGCATGTACCTTTTATTTCACCATTATATGCATCTATATGACTTAAGTTTTGGCCAAGCTGGGTTGCCTGGCTCCTGTGCTTACCCCTACATTCCCGATTATTCGGCTAGGCGGTAAAGGGAGCACCTCTGCGATTGTTACTGCCGGATCTGCCGGATGTGTACCTCAGACTGGGTGAAGCCGAAAGCTAGCGTTCTTAAGGGAATATTCGGTCGGTGACCTAAAAGATGATCTTTTTACTTATTTATTTATGTGCCCCCAGATGCTTTTTCCTGCGTCTTTTTCGCAGAACGGACATGCACTCTAGGGCATGCCTCCCAGGGAAAGGAACCCCTAACGGAACTATTCTCCCTGGAAGATGTTTCTTACTAACCATGTAATATAACATAACTAGTCGGGCACTTGTCTGTTCACGCACTAATGACCCCTACACCTGGTCTCCATGCATTCCCTGGTTCTTATATAACCGCATGGGAATTTGGACACACTCCGGACCGTCAGGTCCCGAGGCTGAAGCGAAAAGGTCGGCCATGACAAACGATCTACAATCCGGCTAGAAGGCATTATAAATGTCAATTAAATTACATAGTCATTCTGACTGATTGTATTCCTCTTCAATACCATCTAACAGGCTGTCTAATTTACAGTCCTGCTGGGAATACTTTGCGGCCAATTCTACTTGGCCGTATACGAAGCTTACAGGGATCTCCTTCCCATCGGGCCCCACAGGACCGACCTCGGCCATGTGGTTGGGGTCAGCCTTTGTGTACCGTGTCTTCACCATGGCCCAGGCCTCCCTAGCACGTTGACGGCAGGCCGATATCTTCCACAATCAGAAGCGCCGTCGTGCTTCCTTTAGCTTCTCCGCAAGCTCTCCAAGACCTTCGGGCATGGAGATGGATGGCCATAGGGCCTGGGCGACGCCTCGCATCACCTTCCGAACTCGCTCGAGTAGTTGCGAGAGCTCGGGAAGAAGGTCACCCATAGAACCGGGCATCTCCTCTGCAGGACGACCTGTTAGCACACCTACAGACATTACTCCGTTAGTCGACTTCCCCGCCGAACTTTTTTTCTCCAAAGGTTCGTTCAAGCACTTACTAAATATGCCGCGCCGAAGCCGCTGATTCTCCTTAACGGAGTCTGACAGCTGGGCACGAACATCTTTCAGCTCGACGCCCAGCTTGGTGTTGGCATCTTGGAGATCGTTCTTCTCCCGCCTCACCTTTGTCAGCACCTTCTCACCAGCCTTCAGCTGGCATAGGAGGTGTTTCCTTTCTGGATTCAGTCCGGCGCCATCTGCAATTTCATTTGTCAGATTCACACCCATGCCGTGCTTCGCAAAATACTTATCTTTCGAAGTGTATATTACCAGAGGGGGTCTCCTTGGGCTCCCCTGCCGCGGCTAGTGCGGCCTCAAGTTGGGCTTTGCACTCTTCCAGCTCCTAGGACAGTAGGGAATTCTTTTCTGTAAGAACCTGCATAACATATGATCCTTAAATCAGTTATTCTAACTGTTTGAAGTCTCGGGG
>NC_041386.1:85550548-85568332 GCF_002162155.2 Triticum dicoccoides
TATATATATATATATATATATATATATATATATATATATATATATATATATATATATATATATATATATATATAATTACCAAAATTTTCTTACCCGTATGCCTTTTTACATATTGCTCCATGGCTCTGGCTAGACCATTTTGAGCAGCACGAAGGTACGCATCTCCCGAATTGAAGGCATCTAATGCCTCTCGGGAGAAACAAGCGTCGTGAAGAATTGTCCGGCGACGCCTGTGGTTCATGGCACTCTCCACCTTAGAGTTGGTGGCAGACAACCGGTCCACGTCCTCCATCGGAGGAGCGTCCGATGCGCGCCTTGTGTTCGCCTCCGCCTTCGGACCAGGCTTTGGAGCCTGGCTGGTGGAGGCGCGATTGGCAGCCTCTCCGGATATAGTCCGGCGAGGTATCTTTGTCCTGAAGAGAGCATGAATGTTAACATGCCTTGAAGGTATAACACCTGGGATAAGGGGGCGCGCCATACCTTTGCACTGACGTCTTGATCCGTACTGCACCTCTTTTCTGCCCACGGGGCCCTGCGGCCCCTCGTTGGCTTGTCGCCGCAGGTTCAGCCTCCCGTCTCAAAAACCTCCCCTACAAAGCTTGGTTGTAATCGAGAAGTTGAAAACACGAGAGGGCGGACCCCTATTCGGGGTACTGGGACTTCGATCTCAGTTACCTGGGAGGCCGGGATTATCCCTGGGTAATCGGCCGTAATGGCCACCAAGGCGTTGTCCTTGCTCAATTGATGGAACATTCCATCAATCAGCTTCACAGATACGTCCGGATCCTCTTGAGAGGCCGGGTCGAGGGACCGTCCTGGGTCCTCGGGTTGTGGAGGAGGGATGTTTATTTCTTTAACAGCCTGGCGCAGTTCCTACGTTGAAGTCGCTAGATTGAATACTTAACGATGGGGATATAAAACGGATGGGCAAGATGCGACCACTTACCCAGCTTGGAGGATTGTACATAGAAAATCCACCCTTCGGGTTGACGCGGAGAAAATCCTCCTCTTCTCCCTTGTACAAAGCGGACAAGGTCTTTGTTAGAGCCGTAGCCGAATCTGGCCCCTTACGACCGTAGCGAGTGGCGTCGTCCTCCCCGTTGAAGTCCCACATGGGGTGGCCTCTATACTGTAGCGGCTGCACCCCTCGCATGATGCATGCGGCCATGACCCCGATCATGGTCAGTCCGGAATGAGCTAACAATCTTATCCGGCCCATCAGGTAAATAATGTCCTTGTCACTTTCCCTCTGAGGGCTCCGTGGACGCCAACTTAGGCGCTTCTTTAGTGGGGCACTGTCGAACTCAGGGAGGCCGATCCGGACAGGATCCGGCAGCGGGATGTCCTCTATGTAAAACCATTCCGAAGGCCAGTCCTCCGACGCCTTCTTTGGGGTTCCGGATAGATATCCGGTCCCGGCGATGCGCCACACTTCGGCTCCGCCCACTTGATATATTGACCCCTTCTTAGAATGGGGCACGAGGCAGAATAGCTCTTTCCACAGCCTGAAATGAGCCTCAACACCCAAGAACAGCTCGCAGAGGGCTACGAAGCCCGCGATATGCAATACGGAGGCAGGCGTAAGATTGTGTAGCTGGAGGCCATAGAACTCCAGGAGCCCCCGGAGAAACGGATGGATTGGAAATCCGAGCCCTCTTATTAAATAAGGGACAAGGCATACCCGCTCTCCTTTGGAGGGATTAGGGGCACTCTCCGCTTGCTCTCCGCCATTATAGATGGCAAGACCGGCTCGAACCGGGACCATATAGGCCGGGGGGGGAGAAATCCCTTGGTCTGGAGCATCACTAGCTCGCTATGCGGGATGGAGCATCTCTCCCAATATCCATGCTTAGGGCTGGAAGGGTGAAGGGAGGAGTTGCGACGGCTGGCCATGGTGGAATGGACCTTTGTCGGATGCGCTCTGATGAACACTCGCGAAGGGGAGAAGGTGTGGTATGGATCTAAATCCTCGTCCCCTTAAATGGGCGGCTCATTTACGCGGCTAGGGGTGTGGATGTAAAAACGCTCAGACTTTTCATATTCGTTTGACACGTGGGAGACGGCCATTATTGGGCATAGAAGCCAAGGAGCGCAACATTTACAAGAAATTGTACTTTATTCGACAGGTACATGGAATTCGGAAGAGAACCCGCCTTGCAATGCCAAAGACAATCTGCGCGCCGGACTCATTGTCATTGAAGCCTGGTTCAGGGGCTACTGAGGGAGTCCTGGATTAGGGGGTGTTCGGATAGCCGGACTATACCTTCAGCCGGACTCCTGGACTATGAAGATACAAGATTGAAGACTTCGTCCCGTATCCGGAAGGGACTTTCCTTGGCGTGGAAGGCAAGCTTGGCGATACAGATATGTAGATCTCCTACCATTGTAACTGACTTTGTGTAACCCTAACCCTCTCCGGTGTCTATATAAACCAAAGGGTTTTTAGTCCATAGGACAACATACAGAACAACAATCATACCATAGGCTAGCTTCTAGGGTTTAGCCTCTCCGATCTCGTGGTAGATCTACTCTTGTACTACCCATATCATCAATATTAATCAAGCAGGACGTAGGGTTTTACCTCCATCAAGAGGGCCCGAACCTGGGTAAAACTTCGTGTCCCTTGCCTCCTATTACCATCCGGCCTAGACGCACAATTCGGGACCCCCTACCCGAGATCCGCCGGTTTTGACACCGACACTGGTGCATTTTGGCGGCGTCAGATTTGTACCCCTACACGTTCGAAGACGCCGTGCGCCATCTTGGCCGCATCTTCGCGGTGATAAGCCATTGGGATTGTTTCATCTGGTTGCCATCCTATGGTACGGGAGATTACAAACGAAATGCACAAACCATCATTTGCATCCCTAACGGTACTCCATTATTTTGCAGGGACCAGTCATCCCGCGATCAAGATAAGATCACCGATCCTGGATGTGCATTTGCATCCGCGATTCGGTCTAACATGGAACCTTGTAGCTGACTTTGGCATATTGGGATCAACTATCTTAGCAGTCGTTGCCCATGGTACCATTGATGTGCAACATGGTCACACAATCTACCATGATCGGACCGTCACCATCTACCCAGGTATTCCATTTTCTAACCCTCTCGCCTTCTCTTTCATTGTTGTACTAGTAGGAGTACTTTTTACCTTGGAGGACGCGTATAGCTAGCTAGGCCCTTGAAGACTTGAACCCACTAGCTGCCACCATTTTTGTTTTTCCATGTCTTACTATCTCATCCATGTAGACAACAGTGGCTATATATAATAAGCCGGTTATTTTACTTCCTCTATATCGGAGTAGTACTATTTGCTGCACAGTATTACTGACCGCCATATTTGAGCACAACATTATTATGCATGGACCTTGACTATGTACGTCACCATGTATCCAGATCTGAGATGCCGCGTGTACCAGATGAACGGCGCCGAATTCGACCCCCGTGATGCTACGTGGGTGCCGAGGAACACTCTTGGAGAGTACTCGCTTTTCATTGGGGACAGCTACCCCATTGTGAAGCGGATGCCACCTTCCATGCACGACACGGATGGTTATGTCTTTAGTGTGCACCGCTGAATGAATGACATGCTGGGACACGCTATCCCTGATTTATGCCGCTTCAGCTTGGATGAGTCTCCATCGTGTGGAACTGGACTAGAAAGCTGCGACAATGATTCCCGTTGCCCACTGCTATGGATCGTGCCATCCATGAAGAACACCTAGGACTGGAACCTGGAGGAGGACATGTAGCCCATCTATAACGTGTAAGTGGAGTACGGTAAATTGTGAACGGTAGCGCTGTGAATATATGTAGACTAGTCGTGCACAAATTTATCACATGAACTGGAGATGAACTTGTGTGGCATACTGACATTTGTCCTTTAGAATTTATTACTAGTAAATGTGTTATTTGTACGTGCAATTTGTGTGGTTGTTGCACAGGGCTCCAACACGCTCTTTGAGAAAAAAAAAGATAACACAGCTTTGGATATACGTGACGTGGCGGCATCATATAGTAGCATCGTTCGCTATAGTTGTAGTACGCTCCTACTAGGACGACAACTCCTATAAAACCTTACGCTTGGCTCTTTGCCTCTTCGGGAGGTTCAACAGTTCGTACTCGTGTGAACCTTGCGCTTGGCTCTTCGCCTCTTCGGAAGGTCCAACAATGATGATACTACAGTACACATTATGCTTCGGGCAATCTGACAACGATTGAACTGTTGCACGTCCATCGCGAGGGCGAGGGTGAGGGAGAGGGAGAGGGCATTGTAGTCAAAACCCTCTCCTCGTCTTGCGAACCACCGCGCGCATGGGAAAGGGAGAGGCGTAGTAAGCAAGCTTCTCCTTCTTCGGCGAGTTGACAGGACACATCAAAGCAGTACTAGTACTAGTCCATACTGCGTCCTTTCCGGTTAATATTGCTTAATTTGAAACAAGAAAAATACACTGGCGGTCAACGTATGTAACAATACGCTCTTTACGGTCACTATATATAGTTTTGCGGTGATTATACGATCACTAGCTCATCGTAGAGAACCGTATTGCACCCTACTGACCGGCCACATAGTCGACGTGGCACTTTATTGACTGGTTAAATTGTCACCTGGTTTCTGGGTCACACCTATCAGTTGGCAGAGCAAAGAAATCAGCTAAAAACAAAGAGTGTAGTACATCTACACTTCCAATGCATTTAGCCTTCAAACTAAATCGATATTGATTGACTAATGCACCAACTTGTGCTCTAGGTATAGGCTACATGTCTATCCTTAATTACAGCATGCGACGACCTTCATTTAATCTTCTTCTCTCAATGGTCACATGCACACATAAGTTTGCTACTTTTGGGCGTTAATTATGCCCTGGTCAATGTGTAAATCTCTAAATGTATAGTCTTTCACGGACATAGGGAGTAGGTTGAGCACTTGAGCGTGAGCGTGTATGTTGTGTCATGTGTTGTGTGTCGTATGTGTGCGTGAGTGTTGCGTGCGTCCATGTGTACGTGTGAGTGTTGCATGTTGCATGCATACATGCATACACGCATGGGACTTACTCCCTCCCATTGACATGTTCATATTTCAAGCTTCCTCTGTTCCCTCCATTTGGTGATACTCCCTCTGTTCCCAAATACGGAGTAAAATCCTCCCTCTACGTAAAGGTAGGCTAGGTGCAGCGTAATCCTTCCCAAATACGGAGTATTTGTCTTTCTAGAGATTTCAACAAGTGACTACGTACGGAGCAAAATGAGTGAAGTGAGCGTAGAGGCATAGGGATAATGTAGAAAGGAAGTTTTCGTAATCCATTATTACCCATCTCAATCAGAGAGAACTATTCAACTAGTCTTCGCAATGAAGTGACAATACACGCTGCAGCAGATGGGACACTTAATTAATAAGCTGAATCAGCGTGTTGGTGTTACTAAATCAGCCTTTGTAACATCCCAAAATTCTAAATTTTGGAATGTTATATTAAATAAATAGTTTTAATTGTTTGTTTGATTGTGGTATGGTTGCTTCTGTGAAATTGAGTGGAATTTGAAACCTTTTTGAACGTTGAATGAGAGAGAATAAAAGGACTTTCCCAAAATTTTCTAATTGAACCCCTAGTTTAAATCTTTTCAACATTCTCTGGCAAAAAAATGAGAGGAGGAAAATGACACTCCAAATCAGAGACAATGTTCCACAATTTATTGGAAACTTAAATTTTATTTCTATTTTGGAGTTATTGCAAAAAAAGAGTTTTTTTCTAAAGTATTTTATTTGATCTTGAAAATTTGTACATATTTTAGGATTTTTTATTATAAAAATTTTGGTATATAATATGCCTATATAGAATATTTTTATTCAGTTTATTATGTTTTGTCGTTGTTTTCTTAAAAAAACAAAGCCGCGCCCGCCAGGCCAGGCCACGGCCCAGCAGCAGGCCAAGGCCGAGCCGAGCGCTAGCTAGCGCTCGAGGCCACCTGCCTCAGGAGCACGAGGCCAAGGAGGCCAGCGCCCGCACACAAGGAGGGTACATCCGCGTCGCCTGATCTCTGCTCTCTCTCGTTTTTTTTCTACCTGGCGCGTGGACCCCACCCCGCTCTTTCTTCTTTCCCATGTACGTAGAGAACAAGATCCTACCAGTATACACACCCGCCACCGCCGCTGCATCCGATCCTCTTGAAAACCCTACCCGAGTTCACCCCTTCCCCAAGCAAGTTGTCTTATAAATAGCCACGACCATCCTCTCCTGACCCCCCTCAAAAACCCTCGCCAAAACCCACCGTGTCACGCGACCTCACCGTTTTGATCTCGCCGGAGTTCACGCGGTTCACCGGTCGTTTCCGACGCTTGTAAGTATCCTCGAAACCTTTCCTTCCATAGCCAACTATCCCTTGTTGTTGCGAACCTCTTTGACATGTTTTGGACGCCCAGGGAGCACCGGAGCCACCGCCTCGAGCTCACAACGCTAGCGGAGTTCACGAAGTTCACCTGGACGCCACACTCGACCCCGACGTTCCCTCGCCTCGCTATCCACAGAAAATCGGACCCCTCGGAGTTCTCCATCCGCTGGACATCGCCGTCTCCGCCGGTGGTCACCGGAGCCGTCGCCCCCGCCGATCTCCACTTCCCTGCCTACACGAGCTCCTCTCTGTAAGCAACAACGAGCACCTCCCTCCATTTTTTCTATTCGAATCGCTAAGTGCAAATAAGATTAGATCAGTTTTAGTAGATCGGTTCTATTAGTCGGTTTACGCGGTTTAGATCAAACTGGTTCGTCGGTTTCTTTCCATTAAACGTGCATGCACATTTTTGTTAACTTTCGGCCAAGCGCTGTTTAGATACGGATCGCCCACCTCGTAGGCCCAATAGCGCCCATTTTTTTGGTATTTTCATTTCTGTTTTTTAAAACAGAAAACTTTCAGTTTCGTAAATTCTATATCTCTTAGGTTATTTAGAGTTTTTGATTGATTATTTTTTATCTAGTCTGAAAATTTCCTAAAGTTTCTGTATAAAATAGTTTCGGCCATGTTTTAGTTTTAAAAAATTGTTTTTATGAGTTTTATTCAGATTAGTATTTCTGTTATAAAATGAGCTGGAATTAATATTTTTAGGTGATTATTTTTGCCACTGCTTTGTTTTGACCTTGCCTAGAAGTAGGATTAATTTGGGTATTTATAGATTTCATTAAAATTAGTTTTTCATGAAAACAACACTGTGCTAGTTATTTTTAACTTGCTGCTGTTTTCTGTTGTTTTAATTTTTTAAAATGTATTTTCACCTCTGCTATATTTTATTTCAGATTTGTTTCTGTAGTTATAGAGGGTGAACTTTTATTACAGAAAAATAAAATGTTTTATTTCTTTTTCTTACTAGTTTTGTTTTAAGCATAATTAGAGTTTTAATTTAGCTTTTTATGTGTTTCCTTTTGCTAGTAAAACTTTATGAAAAATACTTTCTGTTAACTTAGTTGATTTAAATTTTATTTTCTATTAAAATTATTAGTTTAGTATTTTCTTTGTTAAGTTTTACTTAGGACAAAACTATTTTTGTGTTATGTGAGTTTTCTTTAGTAGTTTCGTCGTGTAGTTTTCCTTAGTTTTTATTTGGTATCCCTTGTTGGTTTGCATTTTATTTGTTGATGAATGCTAGAATTGCTTGCTAGTATGTTTGCTTATATGAATGCTATGTTGGACTATATAGATTTTCAACGGAGTGACGAATAGCTCTACCAAGCTATTTTTGAGAGCGTTATTATCTTCATCAACATACCAGGCAAGTTCATTTTGACCATGTTATTCATACCCATGTTTTTATTGCATTTAGTGTCACCATTCATGATCCCTCCAGTAGTGTTATTGACTTCTTGTAGTTGAGTAGAATGCATGATGTAAGAACCCATCACCCTGTTACCAAGCCCGGGACATTATTTATTTTAATGCTACGCTATAGTAGACGGGTTGGTATGAGTGCTCGAGAGTGGTGTGAGAATGGAGGACTCTACGTCAATGACGACAACTTCATGGTGGCATCGTCAAGGACTGCATCTTTATGACCACCTCAAGATTTCGAGACTCGAGACAAGAATTCAATACACACTACTGGGTGAAGGATGGTTGACGGGCACCCTGGAGGAACCAGTGGATGGCCGGGATGCATGGAGAAGCGCCATGACATCTTGCGGAAAGCTTCACCCAGACTCAAAGAGACGGAAGAATACTTCATGCCCGGAAGCTTACCTGTGCAACCGCAAGTCACTATGGGCTCTGGCTTGGTTGACCTTAGTGGTGACTCTGGCTGGGACGGTGCTAGCAGATGTAGAACTACGGTAGGATTGGATGAGCACCGGACAGTGGTCAGGGGAACTCTTCGAAAGACCATGTTTCGGTCGTCTTGTTCTCAAACACCGTGAAGTGCGAGAATGAAAAAAGAGGGATTGAATCTTGCGGGTAAAGTGTACAAACCTCTGCAGAGGGTTTAAACCTAATTGATTAGCTGTGTCCCCGGTTACGGACAATTTGAGCCTCTGGAATTGGATCTATCTGGAACTCTCAACACCGGACTGATAATTTAATTGTGGGCAACTTATGATGATTTGGGTGATGAGACATCGGTTGGCAGAACCATGTCATGATAGGAAACTCCGTAGTACAGACTCCTGATATTCCTTTGTTGTAGGGAAAATAAAACCAGTTTTTACGCAAAAACATCAGACACAGAGCCACAAAGCCATATTGCATATAGAATAGTATTATCAGCTGCTTTCTCATATTGTGATCTTGCCGGTACATTCAATGTATTGACCTACACAGCTGCAACGTCTCATGTTGCAGAAATGTTTCTTCCGACGAGTAAGAGTACGGTACAGGGTTACGGTCTACACTCAACCTGTCGATGGCGTTGATGGGACTCCACACCCGATTGTTTGTTTCCGCTGAGACTTATGAGGTATATATCAGTTTTACATTATTTATACATGTGATTGCACTTTGATATATACATTGATGTACTGTGTGTGCCAGCATACCGATCCAGGGATGGCACAGATACACAGAGGCTTGACCGCCTGAGGTCGGGTCGCTACATCCTTACCCAGTACTGCCATCATGTTTGCCAGTAGAGCACGCTTCTGTCCTCCATTAACTGACATATGGGCCCTCTTGTGGTAGACCCACATGTCATCGGTGTAACTATTGACACTCCGAAGGACGGTATATCCTGGTATTAGTAGTAGAATTGAGATTTAATGCACTTTCTTCCCTGTCTTACACTCTTCTTCCTCCTCTCATCTTCTTCCTCCACTCTTCCCATCGTCGGCCGCACACCATTTCCCCCCGGTCACTGCTCGCCCGCCCGCGCTATCTTCCTTGGTAGCTCGCGCGTACCATATCCCCCCGCTCACAGCTCGGCCACGCGAGGAGAAGCTTCTTCGCTCGCCCGCCCAAATACACTTCCCCGCTAGCTCGCAGGCACCGAAAACCCCAGTGGCAGAACCGACTGACATGCAGAGCCGCGATTGGAATTCCCTCCCCGATGTTCTCTTGGAGCAGATTTGTAATCATATGGACCTACTCAGCGCCGTTCGTCTGGCTGCATGCTCGATGCCTTTGTACCGTCTACTCATTTGCAACCGGCCGGCTCTTTTCAAGACACACTGATTGCTGATGCCCGATCCTCGCAAGTGGCCCAGACACCGACTTGACGATCCTACGAAGGTTGCCGTGGTGCCCCTCGACATGCTACCACTACTCGTCCACCTGTCCTTCATGCGTGGCCACTACTGGGCGGGCATGAAGGCCAACTGGATCGTCCTCATCCACCAATCTGGTAGTCTGTGGCGTCTCGTGGATATCTACACCCATCGAGAGATCACCCTTCCACCTTTGGATACCGCCGCCATCGAGCCTCGCGGCCCGCCGGACACTCCTGCCTACTACGCACGAGACGCATCGAGCTTTTGGCTCGACCTCTGTTTGCTGAAGGTTGTAATCTGCGAACTGCCCACACCATCAGAAGTTTACATGGATTACAAGCTCATTGCCGTGTTCAACATGGGGTTAGTCTATCTGGAATCCGGTCGCCATACATGGTTATGGCTCATCGTCGATCCTCTTTACCCAACACTTCTGTCTGATGCTATAGTGCATGATGGCATCGTTTATGCGGTCAACGCACAGATTGGCTTCCTATACTGGTGGAATCTATCGTCGTTTAATTGTTCTATCTCATCTCATCTTTACCTTAAGAATACAACTGCTTGTTGATTGTTACAAATTTAGAATATATAGTATGTCTATAACCACATCATTGCTATATGTTCCTCTCATTTCCTAGATTTTTATGACCACACATGTTATTGTTAGAGTTGATATGAGAACAATTGGTATCTAATGATTGTTAGAATAGATATTATGAGTATAACCTCATGATTGCTATATGTTACTCTCATTTCTAGGATTTTTATAACAACGCATGTTATTGCTTAGAGTTGATATGATAACTGTAGTAAGTGCTATGGTAGAATATGAGTAGGCCCTATCATATCTATTTTCCTCTCATTGTTACATGATGTTCGAACCATGATATATTGCTAGAATATGAAAGCCATTAATCCTCCTTTTGTAAAAATAAAATAAAAAAGAATATGAAATCCATTGGCTTATTTTTTTAACTTGGGGTATGATTATGACCACGACATTGCAATTATCTGTCTATGATATGTGTCACTATTATAATAATCCTAATTCCACACATACTCTGAACATGATTTTTCATTTTTGTCCTTTTGGTCTCCAATTTGAATTGTTGCAGCAGACGCAAATGCACTGGCCTTCATGATTCCAGGACCTGGAATCATACCAGCCGATGGGTGGTGGTTTATCGCTCGTTCAGCTGACGGTGGTCAGTTGATGCTCATTTGCACGTACCAAATTGACCAAACCATTTCATCAAACCACATGCAGTACAATGCCTGGGGCGTTCGTGACATTGACGGTTATGGCTGCTTCGTGTTCGAGAAAGATCCCAACTCCGTTGGGCCAGGCGTATTCAACTGGAGGCGGGTTTACAGCCTCGGTAACCACTCCATGTTCCTTGGGCTCAATTTTCCGATCATCCAACCAATCATCGATCATATCACCGGCGATGATTACCGTACTATGCAACTTCCATTCGACCAGGGGTGTGTGTTTACACATCATACCATGGGTTTCATGAATCACCATATCCAGAGATTCGTCGACACGGCTTGTTGCCAGATAATCTTCAGTATGTGAAAGGCATCAAGCTTCCATGTGATGGATGGCTTTTGCAAACCCGACATGCGGCGATGTGGTTCATGCCAACAGCAAATATGCACAACTTGATTCATACTGATATGTAGACTGAGCCATGTATTCTGCTGCTGTAGCACGACCCTTTTTTGTTGGATATTATGTATTGTTGTTAGTTTGAAGCACTCCTCTGGTTTGAAGGATATATACCTTTCTGGGATCAAGTGCATCCTAACTCACTTGTGTAGGATGTACTGATAATGATGATGGAGATGCTGTGCATAAGCCATATATATGTATGTATGTATGTATGTATGTATGTATGTATGTATGTATCAATTAGGCTTCAAGTGTGTACTTGTTGGTGAAAGTGTTGTCCAATGCTGATAATCATGACCCTCTTCAGATGTGGAGTACTACCACTTATCTGTCGAAATCTTTCATCATTCACTTAAAACAGTCGATTTGATCATACATTGAGTACCATATAATTGGAATTAACTGATGCAACTCCAAGAAGGATTGGTCGGTGCTGCCGGCTGGCGTCAAGTTCGATCCCACGGATCAGGAGCTGATCGAGCACCTTGAGGCAAAAGTGAGTGTTGACAGCGCGAGATCTCACCCTCTCATCGATTTGTTCATACAAACCATCGGCAGCGAGCACAGAATATGCTACACCCATCCTGGGAAACTTTCAGGTAAGACACCGATCGACCGTCTACTTGCACAAACATATTCCTTTGTTTATAGCTCTATTTTTCTTTTTAGATGCAAACCTAATGAAGCAATTACAATTTGAAAGTTAATAAAAAGTGAAACAAGTGACTGCAACATGCCAAAGATGTTACTAAAACCTATATTTGACAATACTACAGGTATCACACTGAGTGGCCTAAGCAAGCATTTCTTCCAGCGCAATTCCAGGGCGCACTTGTTAGTTAAACCTATGGTTAAAATGTGACACTAAATAAGACTAGTAAGTAGTACAGTAGCAGTACTAGTATACTTCATCAAATTATTCATCATGTCCACACATTGAATTGACATGACAACACGCTGCGTGTGAGGTGACACAAGAATCACAGCAGCATGTTCGGGTATTCTGGACTTCAGATTTGGAGTACCACTTATCTATCGAAATCTTTTATCATTCACTTAAAACAGTCGATTGATCATATATTGAGTACCATATAACTGGAATTAACCCATGCAAGTCGAAGAAGGATTGGTCGGTGCTGCCGGCTGGCGTCAAGTTCGATCCCACGGATCAGGAGCTGATCGAGCACCTTGAGGCCTAAGCAAGCATTTCTTCCAGCGCAATTCCAGGGCATTCAAAAGGGGCACGTGGACGCGTCGCAAGATACAGTCGGAGTGCGGCATGCACACGATGTGGCACAACACCGGCAATACCTTGCCGGTGATGGTCAACGGCCGGCACATGGGCAGTAAAAGGTTCTGGTGCTGCACACCAACAAGAACTTCGACCAGCAGAGGACCAACTGGGTGATGCACCAGTACCACCTCGGGGACCTGGAGCAAGAGAAGGAGCGGGAGCTGGTCCTCTGGAAGATTTTCTACCAGACAAACACTAGAGCCAGGACTAAAAAGATTATAAGTTAGTTTGGTATTGGTACTTGTACTACCTTATCGTCCGCAAGTTGGTATTGTTGTTAACGATCTTTTGGTATGAACTTGGCATTTGCTTCCAACCATCATGCCGAGGGTCGACGTGGATATAAAGTTGAATCATTTGTTTCGAAACGATTTTTCAGGCACCTGATTTTTATTTGATTGGTAGCATAAGCACTTGTCGTTCGAATTCATAGTTCTCCAAATTTTTTGAAACAAGCGCAAGCTCTTATTATCACGATGAAAAAACAATATCCCTGTTGCATCCCAGTTATCAGTCTGTACTTGTAGAATTCTCTCATTTATTGAGCACGTATATTGTTTTTTCAGGTCGAGCAAGTCTCAACTGGGCTGTAGACTGCCCAGACTTGGTTTTGTTTTTAACAGGTCCAGCCCATGACGACAACGGGGCACAAAGATCCAGCAGGTATCTACTGGCCTCTGGCCCGCCAGCCTTAGTTATATTTTGTCTTACAACATCCGCAGGCACTTTTTTTACTGAATCAAACACACATGCCAGTTCTATTTTCCTCTTGAAACGCATGTCCTACATCCGTTTTCTAATCTCTACCTATAGTTTTACTAGTTCATATACACGTATCATTATATTGAAATACATAAAATTCACTTTTCATATTTACATCCTTATTTTTGTTGTTGTTTTTCCTCCCAGCGCTGTTTTTTTATCACTGGTTTTCCCTTAAAACAACTCAATTGTCCCACGTCTTATTTTCTTACAAAAACAAAACGATTTTTTTGGCAAATCAATAAGTTCTTAAAAAATGTTTATCATTTCGGGATTACAAAAGTTCGGACTCCACCGAAATATGCAAAATAAGGTTGAACTTTTTGACGTGGTCCTGGGCAGAAAATGGGTTGTTATAAGTTACTTAAGAATTAGCAAATGGGCTGTAAATTACTAAAAAAATAGCAAATGGCTCTATGTTGTCTGCCGCATATTTGGAGGCTGACTTGTGGGCCTACTAAGTTCATGCATACACAAGGTTTATCAAAAAAGAAACTTAGTCAACAATCGACTCTACCAGCGTCAGACCGTTAGATGTCAATCTAACGGCAATCGTGCTTCTTTAGTCTCTGATCTTCCTGCCCCAGCCGCCCAAACCATCGCCGTCGGAACCACCTGCTCCCGCCTCCTGTGGCCGGCTGTGCTGCCGGGCAGGCCTCACGGCCCCATCATATACTCGCATCCCTGGCCTGTCTATCCCTCTACTCACCCACACCTCCTGTTACTTTCCAGCGACGGCAGCCGAACCAGTCAACCCTCGTACTATCCACCGCGTGGGCAGCCACTATCATGTCTTCCCCGGCTCCGTGTCATTCCCTTCGTAGGCCTCGCCATCGTCCACCATCCTGATGCTCTCGGCGCGGCGTGGTCAACGTGGTCAACAAACGACATCCATCGGAAGTGGACTGTACGTGGAGAGGCTGACAGCTGGGTCCACGGCCGCACACAAGGAAATGCCTCCTTATTACGCGCAAAATAATGATTCCTCCACCTGACATCTAGGACACACTGGAAGGGCCTTTGTATTTCGCGAAAAAAATGTTCCTCCGCTGACAGGTCGGACCCATCAACTAAATCTTCACACGCAAGGAAGTGCCTCCTTATTGCGCACAAAAAAATGAATACCCCCTGCCAGCTGGGGCCCACCACAGTGGGAGACTGACTTGTGGGCTAAGTTGACGGGGACGGAGGGCTTTGTCAAGTTAGTCAATATGAACGATTCGAGCTCCAGTATGGGGTCGGTGAGGCCTCCGCGGCAGCACAGCCGGCCACGGGAGGCAGGAGCAGGCGGCACGACCGGCGCTGCTTTGGTTCTGCGGTGACGGCAGCCTCACACCGCAGCCGAACCAGTGAACCCTCGTACTCCTCTCCGCATGGTCATCCACTGCCGCGTCTTCCCCGGCTCCGCGTCACCCCTTCCTAGGCCTCGCCGTCGTCCACCGCCTTGGTGCTCTCGGCGCGGCGTGGTCAATGTGGTCAACGACCGACTTCCATCGGAAGAGTACTGTACGTGAAGAGGCTGACAACTGGGTCCACGGCCACAACCCAGTTTTTTTGTGATTTGCCAAGTAAGTCGCTTTGTCAGGCCTGTTGGGCTACAAATCTTTCAAGACGAGGAGAGCTTCATTCGGCTGGCCGAGAAAATGGCCTATCAGTAATGAGAAATGGGTTGTACATTTTTAAAACACATCAAACCGGCAATTAGTTTCAAATTTCTTTTTTCCATTTCGAGATTTTAAATTGCATTGATTTTTATGCGTGGACAATTTGTTGGATTTTATATTGATATACATTCATTTTTAAAATCAGTTTGAATGTGACTCGAAATTTCGGGATTAAAAACAGTTCGGACCGCACCAAAATATGCAAAATTTCGTATAATTTTTTACCGTGGCCACAATATGGGCTGTAATGCTAACAAAAAGAATATGGGCTCCAAAAAAACCTTAAGAATTAGCAAATGGGCTGTAAATTATTAGAAATAATGGTAGATGGGTTGTACGATGTTTTCCACAGATTTGAGGGTTTCCTAAAAAAAGGTTGACGCAGAAGCAGTGACTGTTGGATGTCCATCCAACGACCGTCGTGCTTCTTCAATCTCTACTCTTCCTGCTCCAGCCGCTCAAACAAGCGCCGGGGGGACTACCTGCTCCCTCCTCCCTGTGGCCGGCTGTGCTACCGCGCAGGCCTCACCGCTCCACCGTACTCCCATCGCTGGCCTAGCGATCCCTCTACTCACCCACACCTGCTGTTATTCTCCGGTGACGGCAAACGAACCAGTAAACCCTCATACAGTCATACTTCCCTCCGCGTGGGAAACAACTGTCGAGTGTTCCCTGCCTCCGTGTCATTCCCTTCCTAGGACTCACCGTCGTCCACCGCCCTGGTGCTCTCGGCGCGGCCTAGTCAACGTGGTCAACGACCAACATGCATCTGAAGTGGACTGTACGTGGAGAGGCTGACAGCTGGGTCCACGGCTGCACGCAAGGAAATGCCTCCTTATTACGTGCAAAATAATGATTCCTCCACCTGACATCTGGGACCCACTGAAAGGGCCTCTGTATTTCACGAAAAAATTGTTACCGCCACTGACAGCTTGGACCCACCAGCTATATCTTCGCACGCAAGGAAGTGCCTCCTTATTACGCATAAAAAAATGAATACTCCCCCTGCTAGCTGGGACCCAGTATAGTGGCAGGCTGACTTGTGGGCCTACTAAGTTGACAAAGCCACTAAGTTGACAGGGACGGAGGACTTTGTCAACTTAGTCAATATGCACGTTCTAGCTCCACTGACCGTACGATGTCCATCCAACGGTCGTAGTGCTTCTTCAACCTCTGGTCTTCTTGCTCCAGCCGCCCAAACCAGCGCCGGTCGTGCCTCGTGCTCCTGCCTCCCGTGCCCGGCTGCGATGCGGTGGAGGCCTCACCGCCCCCTACTACTCCCACTGCTGGCCAGGCCATCCCTCTACTCACCCACACCCCCTGTTATTCTGCGGCGACGGCAGCCTCACACCGCAGCGAACCAGTGAACCCTCATAGTCCTCTACGCGTGGGCATCCACTGCCGTGTCTTCCCTAGCTCCGCGTCGTCCCCTTCCTAGGCCTCACTATCGTCCACCACCCTAGTGCTCTCGGCGCGGCATGGTCAACGTGGTCAAGGAACAGCTTCCATCGGACGTGGACTGTATGTGGAGAGGCTGACAGCTGGGTCCATGGCCACAGCAAGGAAGTGCCTCCTTATTACGTGCAAAATAATTATTCCTCCACCTGACAGTGGGGACCCACCGGACGGGCCACCGTATTTCACAAAAAAAATGTTTCCCCCTAACTGCTGGGACCCACCAGCTACATCTTCACACGCAAGGAAGTGCGTCTGGGCAAAAAAATATGATTCACCCCCCTGACTACTGGGACCCACCAGCTACATCTTCGCAGGCAAGGGAGTGCTTGACAGTCGGGACCCACCTGGTCGAAGCGTACGTAGCGTTGTCATTCTGGTCGCGAACGTGTACGTACATACTAGTCGATGTAGAGGTGTGCACGTGTCGTAGTAGAGACGCACACGTAGCATGTACATGTACGTACAGCGGCCAGTGTGCAAGAAAGAAAATACGACCACGTACGTACATATGGGCAGGGTCTCGAACGCCTACTCGCGCATACGTACGGCTAGGGATCGTGTACATGGCTGGGTCGGAATGGAGAAACAACATCATCGCCGTATTCATGGGGAGCCAACCGGCTGGGTCAGAACGGAATGCGTCTTCGTGTTCATCAGGAGGGCTTAGACGGAACAACCGATGGAAACGAGGCCTGGCGTACCGCAGAACGGAGGAAACGACCTTGTGTTTGACCGGCCACATTCGAAACGGGATCCTGTTCATCGAGAGGGGTCTGTCATACCGCAAAACGGAGGAAACTGACCTCCTACGGTCGAAACGGGGGTCCTGTTGATTGGGAGGGGTGTGGCGTACCGCAAAACGGAGGAAACAGACTTGTGTTGGAGCGCTACGGTTGAAAGGGGGGTCCTGTTCATCTCCACCGTCGACCCCCTCCAGCCTCCACGGGCTACTGCTCATCCACCATCGACCTCCTCCAGCCTCCACCTACGACTGTTCATCCATGGGCTCCTGTTCATCCAGCCTCCACCGCGCGCTACTCCACCGGCTACTATTCAACCAGCCCTCTCCACGGTCTCCTATTCAACCACCCCTCCACGGGCTACTGTTCATCCTGCCCTCCATCATCTACTGTTCATCCTGCCCTCCACGGGGTGGTCCTATTCATCCTGCCCTCCTCGGGGTCCTGTTCATGCAGCCCCAACCGGCTCGATTGATCGGGGTCATGTTCATCCACCCCACTAGGAACT
>NC_041386.1:85568645-85698968 GCF_002162155.2 Triticum dicoccoides
CCCCAGCAACCTCACTTTTCATCCAGAGGCAGCATCGATCGGCTTCAGTTAGCAGCAGTAGCGAAGGAATCGCTCGATCGGGTTCAGTTAATAGCCATCGATTGATCGCTCGGGTTCAGTAACGCGTAGTCTGCAGTGCAATCGCTCGGGTTCAGTTAGAGCCCAACGCCTCGCACCCACGCGCGTGCGTGTACGAGAGAAACATGCATCGCTCGGCCCCGACCACCCACCGTAACCGGGAACACCCCGATATTTTGCTCGCCCTCGCTTCTACCACGGTTTTTTCCGTCATGGACGGCCCAAAGAATGTCATGCAGCTGCGTTCCGGCCCGCCCAGGATGAAAAGCCCATTTTTTGTCATGATTTTTTGTCATAGAAGTAGGACCCCACCACATCTATGATGATACCGGGTTTTGTCACAATTATCATCATAGAAGTGTCATAGGTATGACAGAAAAAAAATTCGTTTGGCCCAAAATGTCACGGATGTGTCTTTTTTTTGTAGTGCCCTCCAGCAGCCTGCCGGAATAGGGAGAGAGATTAAAGATCATTCCGAATCAAGATCGTTCTGAATCAATAACACAAGAGAGAGAGGGAGAGAGAGAGAGGGAGAGAGAGAGAGAGAGAGAGAGAGATCACATAGCTACTGGTACATACCCTCAGCCCCGAGGGTGAACTACTCCCTCCTCATCATGGAGAGCGCCGGGATGGTGAAGATGGCCACTGGGGAGGGATTCCCCCCTCCGGCAGGGTGCCAGAACGGGTCTAGATTGGTTTTCGGTGGCTACGGAGGCTTGCGGCGGCGGAACTCCCGATCTAGGTTATGTTCTGGAAGTTTGGGTATATGTAAGAGGTTTTGGCGTCGGGAACAAGTCAGGGGGGTCTCCAAGGTGGCCACGAGGTAGGGGGCGCGCTCCCCACCCTTGTGGGTGCCTCGGGACTCTTCTGGCCCATCTCCGGTACTCCATGGGCTTCTTCTGGTCCAAAAATTATCTCCATGAATTTTCAGGTCAATTGGACTCCGTTTGGTTTTCCTTTTCTGCGATACTCAAAAACAAGGAAAAAACAGAAACCGGCACTGGGCTCTAGGTTAATAGGTTAGTCCCAAAAATCATATAAAATAGCATATAAATGCATATAAAACATCCAATATTGATAACATAATAGCATGGAACAATAAAAAATTATAGATACATTGGAGACGTATCAAGTATATATAGGCGGAAGAAGTACGTCGGTGGAGCTATGTGGGGCCCATGAGGGTGGGGGCACGCCTACCCCCTGGGCACGCCCTCCTGCCTCGTAGCCGCCTCACGGAGTTCCATACTTCAACTCCAAGTCTTCTGGTTTGCTTTCGGTCCAAGAAAGATCATCGCGAAGGTTTCATTCCGTTTGGATTCCGTTTGGTATTCCTTTTCTGCGAAACTCTAAAATAGGCAAAAAAACATAAACTGGCACTGGGCCTTCGGTTAATAGGTTAGTCCCAAAAATAATATAAAAGAGCATATTAAAGCCCATTAAACATACAAAACAGATAATATAATAGCATGGAACAATCAAAAATTATAGATACATTGGAGACGTATCAGTGATATGCATTGTTGTATGAGATGATCATGTTTTGTAAGTTATCGGCAACCGGTAGGAGCCTTATGGTTGTCTCTTTATTGTATGAAATGCAAACGCCATGTAATTGCTTTACTTTATCACTATGCGTTAGCGATAGTTGTAGAAGCAATACTTGAGACGACCACGATGCAATGATGGAGATCAAAGTGTCGAGCCGGTGACGATGGAGATCATGACGATGCTTTGGAGATGGAGATCAAAAGCACAAGATGATGATGGCCATATCATGTCACATATTTTGATTGCATGTGATGTTTATCTTTTATGCATCTTATTTTTCTTAATACGGCGGTAGCATTATGTGAGGATCCCTTTGCTAAATTTCAAGGTAGAAGTGTTCTCCCTGAGTATGCAATGTTGCTACAGTTCATCGTGTTGAGACACCAAGTGATGATCGGGTGTGATAGACTCTACGTTCACATACAACAGGTACAAGACAGTTTTGCACATGAAAACATTATGAATGTTTGAGAAGCTCGGTATGGTGACTACTTGATAGTTTAGTGCGCCATGCTTTACGGCTTAGAACCGGGACTTCAAAAACGTTTTGAACGCCATGGAGCATATGAGATGTTCCGATAGTTGAAATTAGTATTTCAGACTCATGCCCATGTCGGGATGTATGAGACCTCTAACAAGTACTTTGCCTACAAGATGGAGGAGAATAGCTCAGCCAGTGAGCATGTACTCAGAATGTCTGGGTACTATAATCGCTTGAAACAAGTGGGAGTTAATCTTCCAGATAAGATAGTGATTGACAGAGTTCTCTAGTCACTATCACCAAGCTACTAAAACTTTGTGATGAACTATAATATGCAAGGGATGACAAAAACAATTCCAAGCTCTTCGCGATGCTAAAATCAACGAAGGTAGAAATCAAGAAAGAGCACCAAGTGTTGATGGTTAACAAAACCACTAGTTTCAAGAAAAAGGGCAAGGGACAGAAAGGGAACTTTAAGAAGAACAACAAACAAGTTTGTCGCTCCCATGAAGAAGCCCAAAGCTAGACCCAAGCCTGAATCTGAGTGCTTCTAGTACAAAGGAAATGGTCACTGGAAGTGGAACTGCCCCAAATACTTGGCGGATAAGAAGGATGGCAAAGTGAACAAAGGTATATTTGATATACATGTTATTGATGTGTACTTTACTAGTGTTCATAGTAGCCCCTGGGTATTTGATACCGATTCAGTTGCTAAGATTAGTAACTCGAAACAGGAGTTACAAAATGAACAGAGACTAGTTGAGGATGAGGTGACGATGTGTGTTGGAAGTGATTCCAAGGTTTATAAGGTTACCATCGCATACTCCCTCTACCTTCGGGATTAGTGTTGAACCTAAATAAATGTTATTTGATGTTTGCATTGAGCATGAATATGATTGTATCATGTTTATTGCAATACAGTTATTAATTTAAGTCAGAGAATAATTGTTGTTCTGTTTACATGAATAAAACCTTCTATGGTCATACACCCAATGTAAATGGTTTATTGAATCACGATCGTAGTAATACATATATTCATAATATTGATGCCAAAAGATGTAAAGTTGATAATGATAGTGCAACATACTTGTAGCACTGCCGTTTCGGTCATATTAGTGTAAAGCGCATGAAGAAACTCCATGCAGATGGATCATTTGATACTTGAGAACCATGCCTCATAGGCAAGATGACTAAAACTCCGTTCTCCGGAACAAGGGAGCAAGCTGATGACTTATTGGATATAATACATATCGATGTATGCGGTCCGATGAGTATTGAAGAATGCGGCGGGTATCGTTATTTTCTGACCTTCATAGATGATTTGAGTAGCTATGGGTATGTCTACTTAATGAAACACAAGTTTGAAACATTTGAAAAGTTCAAAGTATTTAAGAGTGAAGTGGAGAATCATCATAACAAGAAAATAAAGTTTCTACGATCTGATCACGGAGGCGAATATTTGAGTTACGAGTTTGGCCTTCATTTAAAACAATGTGAAATAGTTTCACAACTCACGCCACCTGGAACACCACAACGTAATGGTGTGTCCAAATGTCATAACCGTACTTTATTGGATATGGTGCGTTCTATGATGTCTCTTACCGATTTACCACTATCATTTTGGGGTTATGCATTAGAGACAGTTGCATTCACGTTAAATACGGCACCGTCTAAATCCGTTGAGACAACACCATATGAACTGTGGTTTGGCAAGAAACCTAAGTTCTCGTTTCTTAAAGTTTGGGGATGCGACGCTTAGTCAAAAGGCTTCAGCCTGATAAGCTCGAATCTAAATCAGAGAAATGCGTCTTCGTAGGATACCCTAAGGAAACAATTGGGTACACCTTCTACCACAGATCCGAAGGCAAGATCTTTGTTGCTAAGAATGGGTCCTTTCTAGAGGAGTTTCTCTCAAAAGAAGTGAGTGGGAGGAAAGTAGAACTTGATGAGGTAGTTGTACCTTCTCTTAATTTGGAAAGTAGCACATCCGAGAAATCCGTTCCCGTGATGCCTACACCAATTAGAGAGGAAGCTAATGATGATGATGATGATCATGAAACTTCAGATCAAGTTACTACCGAACCTCGTAGGTCAACCAGAGCATGATCTGCACCAGAGTGGTACGGTAATCATGTTCTAGGAGTCATGTTATTAGACCAAGGCGAACCTACGAACTATGAAGAAGCTATGATGGGCCCAGATTCCTACAAATGGCTTGATGCCATGAAATCTGAGATAGGATCCATGTATGAGAACAAAATGTGGACTTTGGTGGACTTGCCCAATGATTGGCAAGCCATAGAGAATAAATGGATCTTCAAGAAGAAGACTAACGCTAATAGTAATGTTACTGTCTACAAAGGTCGACTTGTCGCGAAAGGTTTTCGACAAGTTTAAGGAGTTGACTATGATGAGACTTTCTCACCCATAGCGATGCTTAAGTCTGTCCGAATCATGTTAGCAATTGCCGCATTTTATAATTATGAAATCTGGCAAATGGACATTAAAACTGCATTCCTTAATGGATTTCTTAAAGAAGCATTGTATATGATGCAACCAGAAGATTTTGTCGATCCTAAAGGTGCTAACATAGTGTGCAAGCTCCAGCGATCCATCTATGGACTGGTGCAAGCATCTCGGAGTTGGAATATACGCTTTATGAGGTGATCAAAGCATATGGTTTTATACAGACTTATGGTGAAGCTTGTATTTACAACAAAGTGAGTGGGAGCTCTGTAGCATTTCTGATACTATATGTGGATGACATATTGTTGGTCGTAAATGATATAGAATTTCTGGATAGCATAAAAGGATACTTGAATAAGAAATTTTCAATGAAAGACCTCGGTGAAGCTGCTTATATATTGGGCATCAAGATCTATAGAGATAGATTGAGACGCTTAATAGGACTTTCACAAAGTATATACCTTGGAATTTTTTTTGAAGTTCAAAATAGACTAGTCAAAGAAAGGGTTCTTGTCTGTGTTGCAAGGTGTGAAGTTGAGTAATACTCAAAACCGGACCACGACAGAAGATAGAGAGAGAATGAAAGTCATTCCCTATGCCTCAGCCATAGGTTCTATAAAGTATGTCATGCTGTGTACCAGACCTATTGTGTACCTTGCCATGAGTTTGGCAAGGGGGTACAATAGTGATCCAGGAGTAGATCACTGGACAACAGTCACAATTATCCTTAGGTACCTAAAAAGGACGAAGGAAATGTTTCTCGGTTATGGAGGTGACAAAGAGTTCTTCATAAAGGGTTACGTCGATGCAAGCTTTGACACTAGTCCGGATGACTCTGAGTCTCAATCTGGATACATATTGAAAGTGGGAGCAATTAGCTAGAGTAGCTCTGTGCAAAGCATTGTAGACATAGAAATTTCCAAAATACATATGGATTTGAATGTGGCAGACCCGTTGACTAAACCTCTCTCACAAGCAAAACATGATCACACATTAGTACTCTTTGGGCATTAATCACATGGCGATGTGAACTAGATTATTGACTCTAGTAAACCCTTTGGGTGTTAATCACATGGTGATGTGAACTATTGGTGTTAATCACATGGCAATGTGAACTGGATTATTGACTCTAGTGCAAGTGGGAGACTGAAGAAAATATGCCCTAGAGGCAATAATAAAGTTGTTATTTTATATTTCCTTATTCATGATAAAGGTTTATTATTCATGCTAGAATTGTATTGATCGGAAACCTTAATACATGCGTGAATACATAAACAAACACTGTGTCCCTAGTGAGCCTCTACTAGACTAGCTTGTTGATTGAAGATGGTTAAGGTTTCCTAACCATTGACATGAGTTGTCATTTGATAATGGGATCACATCATTAGGAGAATGATGTGATGGACAAGACCCATCCATTAGCTTAGCATAATGATTGTTCAGTTTTATTGATATTGCTTTCTTCATGTGAAATACACATTTCTTCAACTATGAGATTATGCAACTCCCGGATACCGGAGGAATGCCTTATGTCCTATCAAGCATCACAACGTAACTGGGTGATTATAAAGATGGTCTATAGGTATCTCCAAAGGTATTTGTTGAGTTGGCAAAGACCGAGATTAGGATTTGTCGCTCTGAGTATCGGAGAGGTATCTCGGGGCCCTCTCGGTAATACACATCATAAGCAAACGACTAAGGAGTTGGTCACGAGGTGATGTATTATGGGACGAGTAAAGAGACTTGTCGGTAACGAGATTGAACCAGGTATGAAGATACCGACGATCGAATCTCGAGCAAGTAACATACCGACAGACAAAGGGAATTACGTATGTTGTCATAACGGTTAGACCGATAAAGATCTTCATACAATATGTAGGAGCCAATATGGGCATCCAGGTTCCACTATTGGTTATTGACCGGAGAGGTGTCTCGGTCATGTCTACATAGTTCTCGAACCCGTAGGGTCCGCACGCTTAACATTCATTGACGATATAGTATTATATGAGTTATGTGATTTGGTGACCGAATGTTGTTCGAAGTCCCGGATGAGATCACGGACATGACGAGGAGTCTCAAAATGGTCGAGAGATAAAGATTGATATATAGGACGATGGTATTCGGACACCAGAAGTGTTTCGAAGGGTACCAGGTACTTATGGGGTCACTGGAAAGGAGTTTCGGGCACCCCCGGCAAAGATATGGGCCTTAAGGGCCAAGAGAGGGAACACACCAACCCACAAGGGGCTGGTGCACCCCTATACAGGCCGGCCCTATGAGGAGGAGAAGGAAAGAGAGGAGGGAAAGGAAAGTGTGGAGTAGGACTCCCCTTTCCTTCCCTCCCCCCTCTTTCCTTCCCCCTTCTTCTTACAAGGAAAAGTGGGGCGCAGGGCAAGGCAGCAGCCCTAGGGCTGCCGCCAGGTCTCTTGGGGCACCCTAGGGGCTGCCTCCTCCCCTCCCACCTATATATACATGGGTAGGGGGCGCCACACAAGGACACACAACATTGTTTTAGCCGTGTGAGGCGCCTCCGTCCACCGTTTACTCCCTCGGTCATATTTTCGTAGTGCTTAGGCAAAGCCCTAGGGAGATCACTTCACCGTCACCGTCACCACGCCGATGTGTTGCCGGAACTCATCTACTACCTCCCGCCTTGCTGGATCAAGAAGGCGGAGGACGTCACCGAGCTGAATGTGTGCAGAACGCGGAGGTGCAGTGCGTTCAGTACTAGATCGGTTGGAGCGCGAAGAAAGTTCGACTACATCAACCGCGTTGTGAAACGCTTCCGCTTACGGTCTATGAGGGTACGTAGGCACACTCTTTCCCTCATTGCTATGCATCTCTGTGGATAGATCTTTGCGTGTGCGTAGAATTTTTTTTTGTTTTCCATGCAACGTTTCCTAACAGCTCGATCTCGGGGCACACTCCGGCGTTGAATCGCAATCAAGAGAGCGGCCATTTTCTTCTTTGGAAGGACTACTTTGACACAGACAGCCTGCTGTTTAAGCATCACCAATTCCAACAGTGTTTCCGTATGGCTAGGCATATTTTCAACCGTATTTGAGAGGGGATGGTCGGATACCATAACTATTTTGAGTGCAAGGAGGATGCTCTTTGAAAAATTGGCTTCTCATATCAGAAATGCACTGCAGCTATCTGGATGCTTGCATACGGAGTGCTCGATTATCTCATTGATGAGTACGTCCGTATGAGCGAGTCTACATGCATAGAGTCCACGTACAGGTTTTGCAAGGCTGCGATTGCAGTGTTTGGCCCTGAGTACTTGAGAGAGCCGACTGCTGAAGATACAGTCGGCTTGTTGGCGATCAATGCCAGCAGGGGCTTCCAGGGATACTTAGCAGCATAAACTGCATGCACTAGGAGTGGAAGAACTGCCCTTCTGCTTGGCAAGGGCAGTATAGGGGACATGTCAGGGCTTGCACTATCATACTTGAGGTTGTGGCCTCACAAGATCTCTGGATCTGGCATTCTTTCTTTGGCATGGCCGGATCGCACAATGATATCAACGTGCTTCAACGCTCACCGGTGTTTGCAAGGCTTGCCGAAGGCAACAGCCCGCCGGTCAATGTTAACATCAACGATCACAACTACAACAAAGGTTACTACCTAGGTGACGTAAATATCCTCAGTGAACCATTATTGTGAAGACAATCCCCAACCCTGTCGGAGAGAAGAGGAAAAGATTTTCCCGAGAGGAAAAGAGTGTTAGGAAGGATGTCAGAGCGTGCATTTAGTGTTCTGCAATCTCGATGGGGCGTCATTTGATATTCTGCTAGAACTTGGAACACCAAGAAGTTGTGGGGGGTGATGACTACTTGTGTTATCATGCACAATATGATCGTAGATGATTAGCGCCCGGAACGTATTTACGATCAAGGGTTTCAGTTTTAGGGTGACAATGTTGTGCCTGAGCATGGAGGACGAGCGACAACGTTTGCACAATTCATCAATTTCATCATCAAATGCGTGATTGGGAAACTCACATTCAGCTGCAAGATGATTTGGTTGAGCATATGTGCGCTCATGTTGGGAACCAATAGATGTATCTTTTTTCACAATGTATTTGAGGCAATTTTTTATATTTTTTGACACAGTACAGACGCAAGCGCTCATACATACGTGCATACACTCACCCTTATGAATACACACACGCACATCCTACCCCTACGAGCACCTCTGAGAGTATCATCTTGAGATTTACGAAGTCACCGTAGGCGCCTCGTCGTCGACGGGAACGTCTCCTCTCACTGAAAGCGCATTGCCGGAAATCCTGAAATAAATTCAGGAATAATGCGAGCACCAGGACTTGAACCCTGGTGGGCTGCGGATACCACTATCCCTTTAACCATTTAACCATAGATTGGTTCGCAATTTAATTTTTATTTGGCTTGTAAACTATGCTATATTTATTTGCTTGTGAAACTATGCTTTTTTTGTTTGCTTGTGAAACTATGCAAAATGTGTGTATATTTATTGAAAATGGCGGCAAACCTGCCATGCAGGCAAATTTGAGTCGACACGTCGGACGCACAGCCAACCCAAATCATAAATAAGACGGACGCCGAGCGGGCAACCGACCTAAACGGATAAAATTGTCGTTCGTTTGGGTCGACACGTTGAAGTTGCTCTTAAAACCCTCACAAAAGTCTAGCAACATGTGCTCACGTGCTCAAGCAAAAGCGAGTGATTGCAACATGCAACACACGGGCAAAGATAGTACCCCATTATTCCATCTATACAGGGCCTAATGCGTCTTTTATGTCTGTCTTTGACTATTAACAAAATTAATACTTCCTCCGTTTTTTTTAGTCTGCATATAAAATTTGATCAAAGTCAAACTTAATTAACTTTAACTAAGTTTATAGAAAAAATAATATTTCACAATAAAATCAATATTGTTAGATGCATCATGGAATTAATTTTCATATCATATAGCTTTAGTATTGTAGATGTTGATATTCTTTTTACAAAGTTGATCAAACTTTACAAAGTTTGACTTTGACCAAATCTTAAATGCGAACTAAAAAAACAAAGGGAGTAGTACATGAGATGTGTAATGTGAAAATTATATCATTTGAAGCTCCTTTCACATACGAATTTGACGGTATGCTTTGTGTAAGTTGCATGTCATATATTATTGTTTTAACATTTGGTCAAAATTAATCTCGAAAAACGCATTAAGCTCTATATAGATAAAAAGGAGGCAGTACTCCTATTTTAAGAAAGCGAAGAACTTTCGGTTTCCTTCAACCTTTTTGCCTTGCTATCGTGAGGGGAAGAAATGTCATTAAGAGCAGACAGATCCCTACGGACTACGGCTCCTGTGCTGGCGGCGAGCTGTATACTCCGAGACGGTTTCTTTCGTTCTTTCCGAGACGGTTGGCAGTTGCTACAGCTGCTAACCACCGCAGCAAATCGTGGCCGCTCTTGACCTCATCCTGTGGCCAGGCCAGGCCTACGTTGACCACTTTGACCATTAAATTCGCTCTCGACCGCCTACGAAGACGCATGCATCATCCCTCACTGACCCGCTCCAACGAACCCTCTCGCTCTCCGGATCTCGCCCCGTCACTGCCCGCGGGCCACGGGCGTCCCCCGCGCCCCACCTGGCAGGCAGAGGCATCGGATCCCTCCCTCCCTCCCTCCGCACGCACGCCGCGCGGGCCGAGGTTCAGATTAGGATTAGGTAGTAGATGCTCGCTCGCATCTGAGGAATGGCGAAAAGCCAAATCGCTTTTCGGCTCATCACTCCCCCCCTGCCGCTCTGCTTGTCTTTTCCCCTCCGCTGCTGATGCCCTCGCGCCAGCCCCCGCCGCCCGATGCCTCCCCGCCCCCGGCCGCCGCCGCCGCCGCCGCCGTCGTCGGGGGCCTCGGAGCCCCCGCCCGCCACCGGCTTCCGGCCTCCGCGGTGGCCTCCGCCGCGGCCTCGGCCGCCGCGTCGGCGCTTCTCCTGGCGGCCTTCGCCCTCTTCGTCTGGCTGCGTCGCGGGAGGAAAAGGCGGGCCGCGGCGGCGGCGGGCGCGAGGGCGCAGCCCGCGCCCGCCCTGCTGCGGAGGCTGTCGTACCAGCAGCTGCGGCGCGCCACGGGCAGCTTCGCGGCCGGGAGCAAGCTCGGGCAGGGCGGATTCGGCCCCGTCTTCCGCGGCGCGCTGCCCAGGTCGGGCCAACCCGTGGCCGTCAAGGTCATGAACGCCGCCGGGTCCCTCCAGGGCGAGCGCGAGTTCCACAACGAGCTCTCCCTCGCCTCCCATCTCGTCGGCTCCGGCCACGCCTCCACGCCCTCCATCCTCCTGCCCTTCGCCTACTCGCTCTCCGCGCACCCCTGCCGCCGCCGGATGATGCTCGTCTACGAGCTCATGCCCAACGGCTCGCTGCAGGACGCGCTGCTGGGGAAGAGGTGCCCCGAGCTGGTGTCCGAGTGGCCGCGCCGCCTCGCCGTCGCCCGCGACGTGGCCGCCGCGCTCCATTACCTCCATTTCGTTGTGCATCCGCCGGTGATCCATGGGGATGTCAAGCCTAGCAATGTGTTGCTGGATAGCGAGCTCCGTGCTCGCCTCTCAGATTTCGGGCTCGCGCGGATCAAGTCTGAAGAAGAAGATGAGTTAGATAGCGGTGTACTTGGGGACAATGCGGTTGGAAATGGAAATCCAGGTGGTGGATGCCATGATGATGTATCAGTGGCCGGCGAGAGCATGACTGCTGTTGTAGTGAATGGGGAAGACGGTGCCACCAAATCTCCAGAGGATGATGAGGGGTTCACCACTGCCTCACATGCAGAGGCGGCATCAACTTCCGGATGCGATAAAACTAGTGTTGGTAGTGGATTCAATGGTCGAACCTGCAATGGTGGGGGTGCTGCAGCATCAGGAGCTAGGAGTGACTGGTGGTGGCGTCAAGATAATGCTGCCGGCACTGGTGGTGGTGGTGTAAAGGATTATGTGATGGAATGGATTAGGTCGGAGATCAAGAAGGAGAGACCGAAGACCGATTGGATTTCCGGAGCATCTACAACCACCCCTACCACCTCAGCAGAAAAGAAGAAACCAAAGCGTAGGGCGCGGGAGTGGTGGCGTGAGGAGTATGCCGAGGAACTCACCAAGAAGCAAAAACGGCGGGCAATTGCTAAGTCAAAGAGTGATGCTGGCGTGATGACTGGCTTGCAGTGGTGGGAGAAGGATTGTGATTTAGAGGAGAAGGGACGTTCAAGGTGGAGGATGATGAAAAGCTGGAGTCGGAGGAGCAGCAATGGCAATGGCAATAGCACCATTGATTGGTGGGTTGACGGTGTAAGGAGTAGCAAAGATTGGGCTAGTACAGAATTTGTACCTAAGAGTGGTGGAGCAGTGAGCAGCACACCAAGCATGCGTGGCACAGTCTGTTATGTGGCTCCTGAGTATGGTGGCGGCGGGCCTCTATCAGAGAAATGCGATATGTACAGCTTCGGTGTTTTGTTGTTAGTTCTTATTTCTGGACGCCGCCCACTCCAAGTGACGGCCTCGCCCATGTCTGAGTTTGAGAAGGCGAGTCTGATTTCATGGGCGAGGCATCTCGCCCATGTTGGCCGCTTGCTTGATCTTGTGGACTCTGCACTCCTGGATGTTAACCGTGACCAGGCGCTGCTATGCATCACTGTCGCACTCCTGTGTATCCAGAGGTCGCCAACCCGTCGCCCGTCAAGCGAGGAGGTGCTTGAAATGCTCTCTGGTGAGGGTGAACCACCACATCTCCCTGTAGAATTCTCACCGTCGCCTCCTGGTGGGTTCCCTTTGAGATCCCGCAGGAAAGGCCGGTGAGAGTTTAGTTTGTTGGTTAGATGCAAATGGTAGTGTCAGTTATATTCTTATGCTTGTTTCTTCTTGTACACCACCCTGATTTATCTATTTAATTTATTGGAATCTTGTGATAGGAAAAACAGTGCCAGTTTCAAATTCAACGTTGATAAGAACATCGATTCCCAGTCTAACCATTTAATTGATTAATGTATTGAAATCTTGATGGATAAGCAGTCACAGTTTCTATTCAAGTCTGGGAAGAACCGTCTCCGTTAATCACATACACAGTCATAGTATTTCTAGCGATAGGATTATTGGAATACAATGCATGATACCAGCAAGACCCACTGGATGTTGTGAATTGGGGAGTTATCTCTCTGTGCTGGTAGACTGGGAAGCATCTTGCTTTTTGGACATGCTTTCCATGAAAGTATTCTGCTGTGGTTTGAGAGCAAACAGGCGTGCCCCACTTTGTGTGATGGGTTCAACCTTTCTATGTTCGCAGATCCCTTTCATTTCTTTTTGTACTGAGATGGCACCATAACTTTTCTCGAGCTAGTATATTCTTTGTTGCTGGCTTGCTGCAAACCAGTTTATACTTTAGAATATAAGGCACATGTAGGCCACTGTGATATCCAAAAAAGTGCATTCCTGCGGTCTCTCCATTGTGGGCATAGTTTGGTACTGTACAGCAAAGCAATAGTTTAGGCTGTCTGGACCTGGTAATTTCCATTGTTTGAGGTCAGCACTTGTAGAATACATACATATTATGTGCCTTGTACATGTAAATACTCTCTTTCTTTGAATTCTAAAATAAATGTTTGATACAAAGTCTGTTGAAACTGTGTTAGCTGATATGTAAATCCAACTTTATGGCTAATTCGATCCCTTCTGAAGTTTTTTTTTTCCTTTCGTTCTCTATTTGTTCAGTCTGTGCTGATGGCTGGCTCTAAATGTAAGTCGACTAAGAAACCAAAACACTAAGGGCTCCTTTGATTCAAAGGAATTGCATAGGATTTTTGGAGGATTTGGACCCTTAGGAATTTTTCCTGTGATGCTCGTTTGATTCGTAGGATTGACATCCTTAGGAATTTTCCCATAGGATCCATTTGTACTACATTCTGGAGGAATATTTCCATCCACTCAAACCTCTTTGTAGAATTCCTTTGTTTTTCCTGCGCTATCAAACATTCTTTCAAATCCTGTAGGATACTATAAGACATGGCATCCTATTCCTTCATTTTGACAATACTGCGAATCAAAGAGGCCCTAAACAGTTTTTAAGGTCTCAAGTTTTAGACCTTGTTGTACAAAAACTTGGTCCATGAAATAAGGGCTGCTGATGTTTCTATGCCAACTCTTGACGTTGGGAGTTTCGACAAGCTGACAGTGTTGCTACCATGCAGTACAATATTAGTAGTGCATTGTATGCCTAATATCTTGATTATGTTTGGATGTAAGTGGAATCCACAGAACTGGTGGTAACTGACTTGACGAACTCATCCACTCATAGTGGAAGTTTGGAACTCCTACCTTTTTTTCGAACCGGGCTGACCACCTTTCCATTACCAAGAACGGAAATACATCAGTTCGAGGAAGAACAGGAGAAGGGAAAGGAAGAAAGCGAGTTCGACGCATTACCAGGAAACCCACTACAGACACCTTTTGCTGGGCCAGTTTTAGGCCAACACGCTCCAGAGAATGAACATACGAATTCATGTACCTGACTTTACCCTTGCATCGTAGGACAAAATGATCAACGCGAAAATGTTATTGAAGTGTGAACTTCTTGTGCTGATTTCATATTGCACTTTTTAAATGGTTATTGCAGTACTGCTTCTTAAGATGTTGGATATTTATTGTCGCGATTCAAATCACGCAGGACAGGTCCTGAGAAAAGTGGGAAATAGAAAGATAAAACAATCAGTCAGTCTAGGCTGAACAACGTTACGTGCATTTAGATTACCTTTTCATTTATCATCATTAATTCATCATTTGATCTATGCATTTGTTCATCATTTGTTTGAACCTTCTTATAAAAGATATTTGTAATATACTGGAGGATGACAAATAATGAACTAATTCTTGTATGCTGCTGCTACCCAATGGACGAGTTAAGCAGTCAATATCACCTGGTCATGTAAAAAAAAATACTCCCTCCATTCACAAATATAAAATGTTTTGGATATTTCACTATGGACTACATATGGACTGAAATGAGTGAACAAACACACTAAAACATGCTATATACTACAAAAAAGTTAGAACATCTTATATTTATGAATGGAGGGAGTAGATGATCATGCATTTCGAGACTATCCAACAAATATACAGTCCAACAGTATACATGACGTCTTAAATCGTTGCCATGGATTCATATCTGACGGCCAACGTCATATAACTTGTGATAAAAAAAAGGCTACCATTAGATCCATATCTGAAACTTTAATATAAATAAATTGTAGTTAGTGATCATACGTCGTAAAAGATATAAATGGCCAAAATTTCAATTTTGAATACCAAGTCAACCATCCCGAATCCTTTTGTCATTACAAGCTGAAACAAAAGAATAGAGACAAGAATGGGCGGCCAGTTACAAGGACGTATTCAGCAGTTTTCGCAAGTATGACATGCAATGCTAAAAGGGTATGATGGCATATACAAGTGCGTTAACTGTTTGTTCATTGGTACTCCTTTCGAAGGTGAAGATAGCTGACGCCGTTGGTCTTGTGCGAATATGCATATTTCATGACAATGTCATGAAAATGTTTCTTGTCCTGCAGTACGAGAACAGAAAAAACATCAGTGTCAGCACACGTGACAATATATTGTCCAGAGTGTCATTGATAGCTTATATATAACATACATGTTCGAAGTAAGATGATTGATAGTATGGAGTATGAAAGGCATAAAGTTATTAACACAATATTTCAGATCAAAACTGATCACAAAGCCAATAGGATTTACCTCTGGAGTTCTTATTCTGGCCTTAAACCTGGGTACAAAATCTTGTGATCTGACAGGAGCAATTGCACGAAGTACTCTTATGATTTCCTCCTCTGTAATTGCAGATGTATCTGTACCACTCCCTGCTGAAGCAGATGCTTTTGAAATAGGTTCCACGGAAGAGGGTGGCTCTTCCTTGACACCTAATGTTTTTGCCTCCTGTACCACGAGTAGGATCATAGAGAAAGAATTTGATGTGATTTTACAGTCACATGATTATAAACCTTAAATTTCACATGCTCAGAGTGAAAACGGAAGAAATGACTTACAGGTTCTGTCTTTGGCTTTTTTACCGCTGCACGATTCAAAGTTTTTGCACCATCACCTCCGGATTTCCTTTTCTGATTGGACCTGGGTGCAGGTGGAGTGCTAACAGCAAGTTCTGTTGCTGTTAGTTTAGCAGTGTTATTTTCCTGTTGTTCGCTTCCGAATTGATGTTCCAGTTTTGGAGCAAGTACTGACAATGGTGACTCATCTTCCTGTTGAATGAAACAATAGTAAACAAGAAAACAAGTCAGAAAAACTGCTTGTGCTCGTGCAACTCATGAACTTTCATACACAAGTTTTAAGAGTTGTGGTCACTACATCAGTGTCTCCATCGTCTTCGTCATCGGACTCATTTTGTCCATCAGCACGGCGGAGCAGCTTTTTTAGTTCCTTACCGGACTTGCTCAGGCTACCACCAGCTCCTTGTTCATTCTCATCATCATCCTACAAATATTACAATCAGAAAATTATATATTGTATTTATCAACAATACTGGTAAAGGCAGCAGCATCTGTAGATTTAGTAAATAAGTAGTAATACTAGCAGCATTTTGCAGCAGGCTGCAGGGCTCGCATATTAACTGCTGATGTGAGCATAAGCACGTGCACTTCTTTCTACCTGCTTAATATCTGGTCCAGTAGGGTTTTCAGTATCAGCTACGTCAGGTCTTTCCTCTGGGTCAATATCCAGAGCCTCATCATCATCAGTGAAGGTCTCTTCATGCTCCCAATCATCACCTGATAAAGATCAGGTTCCAACTCAGAAGACTGTTGAGGACTCTGAACATATATAAGTAGTTTCTTTGCTGTGTCTAATTATGAGTAACAGAGTGAGCACGGAAATTTTGTGTTACTAATTGACACTGCACTCCATGTTCAGAAAGCACTTTCCAAGTTCCATCACATTTGAAATGTACCATGCACATGATATATACCATGATTAATATCCATGAATCCTTCTACACATTTTTTAAACTTGGAAATTGGTTCTTGAATGATGTGGTGCAGTGGCAAGTTGCACAAATCCTCTTTGGAAATTGGTATTTGAGTAATAATAATCAGCATGTCCTATATTGCATAAAGATTCTAGAAATCCAAAATGTTAGCAAATATGAATGGTAGTATTTGATCGGCATACCTATCTCAGTCTCATCCTCCAAATCAAAGTCTTCTTTTCCACCATCCTCTTCATCATCCACGCCCCTCGTAGAAAGTCTGCGCACAGCTTTCTTTGCAACTCCCTCTTCTTCATCCTCCTCGCCTTTATCAGAGTGATTCCCATCCTCATTGCTACTTTCTTTCTTGGATTGGACCCCATTTGCCGCTTTGCCCTTTGCATCACCAAGATCCTTCAGATCCGAACCAAAGGCAGCAGCTCCATGAGTAGCTGTCTTCATCATCCATCGTTCATAACCAGTTGCACTGCTTCTCCTTTTATTCATCTTCTCTTCAGCTTCTTCCAAAGTCAGTTGTTTGTACTGTGCAATTTTACTGAAGTTATACCTGAGAAGACATAGGAAACTGTAAGGATGCTCTAAAGGAATTTTGCAGGTAACAACGTTTCATGATGATTGTATTCATATGAAATGGAACTAAAGAGAGGAGGAAACTGTCGGAGTACCAGGAACCAACAGGAACAGCATCGAACTCCTTGCCGCGCCTAATCAGCAGATAGTATGTAGCAGTTGCAGATTGTGATGCCTCAAGTTTACTTTGGTACTGATGTTCACCTGTATCATCTTCCAATATCCATGGCTTTCTGTTGTAGTATTTCTCCTGTTTTGTCAAACATATGTGCCACACGGTCAACAGGATTACAGGAAAACCAGCACCGGCATCAAAAGCTATGAACAGGATTAAAGGAACAAGTTACTGCAGAATGTAGTACTAGCAGCCATGAGATGAACAAAACAAACTCCCCTTGTGCAATAAGGGTATCCAATAGCACGCTAGCTACACATGTATGATCAGTTGGTCACACGTGTATGCCTAAATGAACAACTACAGTGATATTGGGGGGTTTGTTCACAGGAGGTAGCGCTGCACGAATTAACACGGCTTCCTTGTTGTTGCATCTTGAGTTATTAGCACACTAAAAAGGATGTAAATCGTGACACCATATTATTATCAGGATAAATCATAGAAACCAAGGATGATCATCGTGACGAGGAACCAGTACCCGCATTTCGGCAGTAAGCTGACGGCCATGCGTCGGGCCATCCTTACGAAGAGACCACTTGTTCCCCGCACCCTTCATCTTGGAGAAGGGCGGCACGCCGGTGTTGAATTTGGCTATGGAAAGGGCCTTCCCCGCGGCGGTATCCACCCGAACATTGTACTCCTGCGGGGCCGTTGGAACAAACAAAACGGTCAGGGACAACAGAGCAGAAAACCGCCAAGCGCGGCGGCGGCGGCAATGGCGTTGATCGCGGAATCGAAAACCTAGGGCCGTCGCGGGTACCCGGATGACGTTGGTGATGGGGGCGGCGCAGACGTTGCAGCGCGCGCGCGAGCGCGCCATGGTGGCGGCGCAGGAGTTGCAGAGGGTGGCGTGGCGGCAGGCGGTGCTGTAGAGCTCGGACGCCTTGCCGCAGGCGTCGCACGCCGCCTTCAGCACCAGGTCGGCGGCGCCCCACATTGCCGCTGCTCGCTGCGTAGGGTTGCTGGGTTTCGGAGGGGAGGAGGAGGCGTGTCGGCTTGAAAGAGGTTTGAGTTGAGGAGCGAGCAGGAGCAGGGCAAGGCCGCGGGGAGGAAGGGTTTCCAGGGGAGAGGCTCTCCGGGTTGAACCCGTTCCAGGCTCCCCCGAGGAGGGGGCGGCCGTCGTCCGTGGTCCGTCCGGTTTGAGTTTGGGCTTCGTTTGTGTCCGTCCGATGAGAGAGTTTGCTGGGAACCCATTTTTGGGTGCGCGCCGGCCCTGTCAGCCCGCGGCGCACACGCGGGCCCTGCCAGAGACGACGATGATGGATGGAGTTGCAGACCGTAGCCCGGTAGTCTGTAGCGGATCTTACAAAAAAAAAAAAAACAATGTGGACGGAGCCTTCCCTCGAGATGGAAGTACTGGAGCGGCTGTTGCTTTTGTAGGGACGACAGTGGTGTGTACATTGGTGCTTCCGGCTATTGTTGTTAACAATAATATCTGACCATTCATGCCCGGAAGCCCTCGCTTGCCATGGAGTGGCTCTAGCACAGGATCTCAGTCTCAGTAACATTGTCATTGCTTCTGACTGTTTGGTGGTGGTTTAGGACATCGGCCGGTGGTCTAATGAAAGCTACGGCGACATTATCAGATACATCCTGCAACCTAAAATAAGTGTACAAAGTTGAGTTGTCCAAAGTTTAACCTTCAAAGTCGTCGGTTTGTCCACGAACAAATAAATTTCAAATTCGAGGCACATAACCTCGCAAAGCACTCTGCTTCTTTAGGTATAGGCCGTCATGTTTGGGTAAGGACTCCTTATAACCCTATCATTGTACTTGTAAACATTCTTCTCTCTTATTAATAAATAGTGTGTGTTTGCATTAAAAAAAACCGCACATGTCTCGTAGTTATTATGGCTACACTACTGAGGTCGATTATGGTAGTGGCTAAGTTTTCTTGCTAGACTTTTTTTGGTATGACATGTGCTATAACCGTCCTCATCTCTGTCGCGTCAGCCGCTCACTTTGCCCAACCGTTTGCAACGTGGCTTGTGTTGCACTCGGGGGTTTGCAAAATGAGCCATGTTGCGCCATGTCCAAGCGTTTTCTGCCTTCACAACGTGGCTTATGTTGCGGCCGGGTCGTTTGCAACATGGCCCATGTTGCAACCCCAACAATCCCCTTTGCATGTTGTCACCACCATAACAGGGGCGATTTTGCAGTCGCCCATCGCTACATAGACGACATTGGGGTCGCCCATCGTAACGTGAACAACGGTGTGGTCGCCATTGCAGGAGCGTCAAGGTTGTCATAACACCACAACTGTTGTTGCAACATAGCTGATGTAGCACAAGAACCATCATGGTGAACCCCTTGCCCCCCCTCCTCCCCGCACGCGAGCTCTGGCGCATGTTGTCGGTGTCTTGAAGCGATGGGATGTTGCAATCCAGCAAGCTTGAGCGGCTCTCGTAGCACATGTGACCTTGTCCCTGTCTTCCAGGACAACCACCGCCCCTGCACACACCCATCTCCGCCCTTTGCATCAGCGCCCGGGAAAGATGCATGGAGGGTTCAACAGCAGCGACCGGGGAGTGCTCCATGTGCGGCTTGCTATAGGAGGAAGTGGCCACCCTTGACAAGAAAGATAAACGAAGGAGACATATGGGAGGAAAATGGGGACCATGTGACCTACTACAGTAGCGCACTGGTGCCTCGCAACCATTTGTTGGCCTATTGCGGTAGCGTGATGACCTTGCAACAAGCTAGATTATGTGGAAAGACATAGAGGCAGAGAAAGGGTGTGGTTGGGAGAAAACAATGGAGTTTTCTAAAGATAAGGTGGGCATGTGGCTAGTAGGGGGAGTGGCGAATGGGTGTGGGGGCGGATGGATCAAGCACAATTTAATGGTTGCGTGAGGGGCGTAATTTGTGTGTGATCAGTTGGTTGCCTATGAGGGTTTCCCTTTTTTAATCGGTTAACCAGGGGTCTAAGGCACATGCATTGCCCGTATTACCATTCAAATGTATCTATTGATGGGGAGGAGCACCAACACTCAGATGTAGGCACGCCACAGATTGGAAGGCAAATTTCAAGTTTGGATCCTTGGGCATACCAATTGGTAAGACTATTAACAAAATTCGACACGATTGCACCACTTCTTAAATTGTTGTAGGCGCCGGCGATGGCGGCGACCTACCAATGGTTTCGAGGGTTATGTGTGTCTGTGTGAGCGGAGGTTGTGTTTGAGGAAATACTGCGGCAACTGAAAATTTTACTAGGCGGGAGTAACAAGGCGGGGCTACTGAAAATTTGGATCAAGGGCGAGCAGATATTTTTGAGATTGCGACGGATGCAGAGGCGGGAGTAAAATGCCGGAGCTACTGAAAATTTGAATCAAGGGACTAAAGCAGAGAGGGATGCAGAGGCGGGAGTTTTGGGGGAGCGAGCTAGTGTGCTTGACACGCCGGCTGTGGACTGTAGCCAACGCACCTTCTTGCGTAAGCCATAGGCGTACTATACACCGACGGTGCTTCAAGATATTTTGTACTACATCTCACACGGTTGGTGAGAATAAACTATGTGGGATTTGTTGGGGAACGTAGTAATTTCAAAAAAAAATCATACGCACACGCAAGATCATGGTGATGCATAGCAACGAGAGGGGAGAGTATCGTCCACATACCCTCATAGACCGTAAGTGGAAGCGTTATGAGAACGCGGTTGATGTAGTCGTACGTCTTCACGACCCGACCGATCCAAGTACCGAACGTACGGCACCTCCGAGTTCAGCACCCGTTCAGCTTGGTGACGTCCCACGAACTCACGATCTAGCAGAGCTTCGCGGGAGAGTTTCGTCAGCACGACGGCGTGATGATGGTGATGATGATGCTACCGACGCAGGGCTTTGCCTAAGCACCACTATGATATGACCGAGGTGGATTATGGTGGAGGGAGGCACCGCACACGGCTAAAAGATCAACTGATCAACTTGTGTGTCCTCTAGGGTGCCCCCCTCCCCACGTATATAAAGGAGGGAGGGGACGTCGGTCGGCCTCTCTAGGCATGCCAAAGGGGGGAGGAATCCTCCTCCTAGTAGGGGTAGGATTCCTACTTTCCTAGTCCTACTAGGAGGGGAAAGGAGAAGGAAAGAGGGGGCGCAACCCCTCCCCTAGTCCAACTCGGACTAGGCCCATGGGGGGCACGCGGCTAGCCCTTGTGGCTTCTCCTCTTTTTCCCTTAAAGCCCACTAAGGCCCATATGTACTCTCGTATTCCCGTAACTCCCCTGGTACTCTGAAAAATACCCGGATCACTCGAACCTTTCCGATGTCCGAATATAGCCTTTCAATATATCGATCTTTACGGCTTGATCATTTCGAGACTCCTCGTCATGTCCCTTATCTCATCCGGGACTCCGAACAACCTTCGTTACATGAAACACATAAACTCATAATACCGATCGTCAGCAAACGTTAAGCGTGCGAACCCTACGGGTTCAAGAACTATGTAGACATGACCGAGACTCATTTCCGGTCAATAACCAATAGCGGAACCTGGATGCTCATATTGGCTCCTACATATTCTATGAAGATCTTTATCGGTCAAACCGCACAACAACATACGTTGTTCCCTTTGTCATCGGTATGTTACTTGCCCGAGATTCGATCATCGGTATCTCAATACCTAGTTCAATCTCGTTATCGGCAAGTCTCTTTACTCGTTCCGTAATGCATCATCCTGCAACTAACTCATTAGTCACATAGCTTGCAAGGCTTATAGTGATGTGCATTACCGAGAGGGCCCAGAGATACCTCTCCGACAATCGGAGTGACAAATCCTAATTTTGATCTATGCCAACTCAACAAGTACCATCGGAGACACCTGTAGAGCACCTTTATAATCACCCAGTTACATTGTGACGTTTGGTAGCACACAAAGTGTCCTCCGGTATTCGGGAGTTGCATAATCTCATAGTCAGAGGAACATGTATAAGTCATGAAGAAAGAGTAGCAACAAACTAAACAATCATCGTGCTAAGCTAACGGAATGGCTCAAGTCAATCACATCATTCTCTAATGATGTGATCCCGTTAATCAAATGACACCTCATGTCTATGGCTAGGAAACTTAACCATCTTTGATTCAACGAGCTAGTCAAGTAGAGGCAAACTAGTGACACTATGTTTGTCTATGTATTCACACATGTACTAAGTTTCCGGTTAATACAATTATAGCATGAATAATAAACATTTATCATGATATAAGGAAATATATATAACAACTTTATTATTGCCTCTAGGGCATATTTCCTTCAGTCTCCCACTTGCACTAGAGTCAATAATCTTTCACATCGAAATGTGATTTAACACAATAGTTCACATCTTTATGTGATTAGTTCACATCTCCATGTGACTAACACCCAAAAGGGTTTACTAGTCAATAATCTAGTTCACATTGCTATGTGATTAATACCCAATGAGTGGTCATGTTTTGCTTGTGAGAGAAATTTAGTCAACGGGCCTGCCACATTCAGAGCCGTATGTATTTTGCAAACTGTCTATGTCTACAATGCTTTGCACGGAGCTACTCTAGCTAATTTCTCCCACTTTCGATATGTATCTAGATCGAGACTTAGAGTCATCCAGATCGGTGTCAAAACTTGCATCGACGTAACTCTTTACGACAAACTCTTTGTCACCTCCATAATCGAGAAACATTTCCTTATTCTACTAATGATATTTTTGACCGTTGTCTAGTGATCCAGTCCCAGATCACTATTGTACCCTCTTGCCAAACTTATGGTGAGGTACACAATATGTCTGGTACACAACATAACATACTTTATAGAACCTATGACTGAGGCATAGGGAATGACTTTTCATTCTCTTTCTATTTTCTGCCGTGGTCGGGTTTTGAGTCTTTACTCAACTTCACACCTTGCAACATAGGAAAGAACTCCTTCTTTGACTTCTCCATTTTGAACTACTTCAAAATCTTGTCAAGGTATGTACTCATTGAAAATATATCAAGCGTCTTGATCTATATCTATAGATCTTGATGCTCAATATGCAAGTAGCTCCACCGAGGTCTTTCTTTGAAAAACTCCTTTCAAACACTCTTTTATGCTTTCCAGAAAATTCTACATTATTTCCGATCAACAATATGTCATTCACATATACTTATCAGAAATGCTGTAGTGCTCCCACTCACTTTCTTGTAAATACAGGCTTCACCGCAAGTCTGTATGAAACCATATTCTTTGATCACTTTATCAAAGCATATATTCCAACTCCGAGATGCTTGCACCAGTCCATAAATGGATTGCTGGAGCTTGCTCACTTTGTTAGCACCTTTAGGATTGACAAAACCTTCTGGTTGCATCATATACAACTCTTCTTTAAGAAATCCATTAGGGAATGCAGTTTTGACATCCATTTGCTAGATTTCATAAAATGTGGAAACTGCTAACATGATTTGGATAGACTTTTAAGCATCGATACGAGTGAGAAAATCTCATCGTAGTCAACACCTTGATCTTGTCGAAAACATTTTGCAACAGTTCGAGCTTTGTAGATAGTATCCGTCTTCCTCTTGAAGATCCATTTATTCTCAACGACTCACCGATCAACAGGCAAGTAAATCAAAGTCCATACTTTGTTCTCATACATGGATCACATCTCAGATTTCATGGCCTCAAGCCATTTCGCGGAATCTGGGCTCATCATCGCTTCCTCATAGTTCGTAGGTTCGTCATGGTCTACTAACATGACTTCCAGAAAGGATTACCGTACTACTCTGGTGCGGACCATACTCTGGTTGTCCTACGAGGTTCGGTAGTAACTTGATCTGAAGTTTCATGATCATCATCATTAGCTTCCTCACTAATTGGTGTAGAAATCATTAGAACTGATTTCTGTGATGAACTACTTTCCAATTCGGGAGAAGGTACAATTACCTCATCAAGTTCTACATTCCTCCCACTCACTTCTTTCGAGAGAAACTTCTTCTCTAGAAAGGATCCACTCTTAGCAACAAAGATATTGCCTTTCGGATCTATGATAGAAGGTGTACCCAACAGTTTATTTTGGGTATCCTATGAAGACACACTTTTCCGATTTAGGTTTGTGCTTATGAGGCTGAAACTTTTTCACATAAACATCACAACCCTAAATTTAAGAAATGACAGCTTAGGTTTCTTGCTAAACCACAGTTCATACGGTGTCGTCTCAATGGATTTAGATGGTGCCCTTTTTAACGTGAATGTAGCTGTCTCTAATGCATAACCCCAAAAAAGATAGTGGTAAATCGGTAAGAGACATCATAGATTGCACTATATCCAATAAAGTATGGTTATGATGTTCAGACACACATTATGCTGTGGTGTTCCAGGTGGCACGAATTTGTGAAACTATTCACATTGTTTTAATTGAAGACCAAACTCGTAACTCAAATATTCGTCTCTGCGATCAGATCGTAGAAACTTTATTTTCTTGTCACGATGATTTTCCACTTCACTCTGAAATTCTTTGAACTTTTGAAATGTTTCAGACTTATGTTTCATCAAGTAGATATACCCATATCTGCTCAAATCATCTGTGAAGGTCAGAAAATAACGATACCCGCCGTGAGCCTCAACACTCATCGGACCGCATACATCAGTATGTATTATTTCCAATAAGTCAGTTGCTCAGTCCATTGTTCTGGAGAACAGAGTCTTAGTCATCTTTCCCATGAGGCATGGTTCGCAAGCATCAAGTGATTCATAATCAAGTGATTCCAAAAGCCCATCATCATGGAGTTTCTTCATGCGCTTTACACCAATATGATCTAAACGGCAGTGCCACAAATAGGTTGCACTATCATTATTAACTTTGCATCTTTTGGCTTCAATATTATGAATATGTGTATCACTACGATCGAGATTCAATAAACCATTCACCTTGGGTGTATGACCATAGAAGGTTTTATTCACATAAACAGAATAACAATTATTCTTTGACTTAAATGAATAACCGTATTGCAATAAATATGATCCAATCATATTATTCTCAACGCAAACACCAAATAACATTTATTTTAGGTTCAACACTAATCCCGAAGGTAAAGGGAGTGTGCGATGGTGATCTTATCAACCTTGGAATCACTTCCAACACACATCATCACCTTGCCCTTAACTAGTCTCTGTTTATTTTGCAACTCCCGTTTTGAGTTACTACTCTTAGCAACTGAACCAGTATCAAATACCGAGGGGTTGCTATAAACACTAGTAAAGTACACATCAATAACATGTATATCCCATATACCTTTGTTCACTATGCCATCCTTCTTATCCGCCAATAATCTAGGGCAGTTCCACTTCCAGTGACCATTTCCTTTGCAGTAGAAGCACTCAGTTCCAGGCTTGGGTCTAGCTTTGAGCTTCTTCATGGGAGCAGCAACTTGCTTGCTATTCCTTTTGAAGTTCCTCTTTCTTTCCCTTTGCCATTTTTCTTTAAACTAGTGGTCTTGTTAACCATCAACACTTGATGCTATTTCTTGATTTCTACCTTCGCCAATTTTAGCATCATGAAGAGCTTGGGAATTACTTTCATTATCCCTTGCATATTATAGTTCATCACTAAGTTCTAGTAACTTGGTGATAGTGACTAGAGAACTTTGTCAATTACTATCTTATCTGGAAGATTAACTCCCACTAGATTCAAGTAATTGTAGTACCCAGACAATCTAAGCACATGCTCACTAGTTGAGCTATTCTCCTCCATCTTGTAGGCAAAGTACTGTCAGAGGTCTTCTACCTCTCGACATGGGCATGAGTATGAAATACCAATTTCAACTCTTAGAACATCTTATATGCTCTGTGGCATTCAAAACGTTTTTGAAGTCCCAGTTCTAAGCCGTAAAGCATGGTGCACTAAACTATCAAGTAGTCATCATACCGAGCTTTACCAAATATTCATAACGCCTGTATCTGCTCCTGCAATAGGTCCATCACCTAGCGGTGCATCAAGGACACAATTCTTCTATGCAGCAATGACGATAATCCTCAGATCACGGACCTAGTCCGCATCATTGCTACTATCATCTTTCAACATAGTTTTTCTCTAGGAACATATCAAAAAAAATAAACGGGGAGCTACATCACAAGCTATTGATCTACAACATAGATATGCAAATACTATCAGGACTAAGTTCATGATAAATTAAAGTTCAATTAATCATATTACTTAAGAACTCCCACTTAGATAAACATCTCTCTAATCATCTAAGTGATCACGTGATCCAAATCAACTAAACCATGTCTGATCATCACGTGAGATGGAGTAGTTTTCAATGGTGAACATCACTATGTTGGTCATATCTACTATATGATTCACGCTCGACCTTTCGGTCTCGGTGTCCCGAGGCCATATCTGCATATGCTAGACTCGTCAAGTTTAACCCGAGTATTCCGCGTGTGCAAAACTGGCTTGCACCCGTTGTATGTGAACGTAGATCTTATCACACCCGATTATCACGTGGTGTCTCGGCACGACGAACTATCGCAACAGTGCATACTCAGGGAGAACACTTATACCTTGAAATTTAGTGAGAGATTATCTTATAATGCTACCGTCGAACTAAGCAAAACAAGATGCATAAGGATAAACATCACATGCAATCAAAATATGTGACATGATATGGCCATGATCATCTTGCGCCTTTGATCTCCATCTCCAAAGTACCGTCATGATCTCCATTGTTACCGGCATGACACCATGATCTCCATCATCTTGATCTCTATCAACGTGTCGTCACATGGTCGTCTCGCTAACTATTGCTCTTGCAACTATTGCTATCGCATAGTGATAAAGTAAAGCAATTATTTGGCACTTGCATCTTATGTAATAAAGAGACAACCATAAGGCTTCTGCCAGTTGCCGATAACTTCAACAAAGCATGATCATCTTATACAAAAACTTATATCTCATCATGTCTTGACCATATCACATCACAACATGCCCTGCAAAAACAAGTTAGACGTCCTCTACTTTGTTGTTGCAAGTTTTACGTGGCTACTATGGACTGAGCAAGAACCGTTCTTACCTACGCATCAAAAACCACAACGTAGTATGGTGATTGCTTTTTGATCTTCAGAAAGAACCCTGTTCATTGAAACTGATTCAACTAAAGATGGAGAAACAGACACCCACTAGCCACCTGTGTGCGAAGCACGTCGGTAGAACCAGTCTCGTGTAAGCGTACGCGTAATGTCGGTCTAGGCCGCTTCATCCAACAATGCCGCTGAATCAAGAATCAACTAGTGACGGCAAGCAATATGTATATACCCACACCCACAACTCCTTTGTGTTCTACTCGTGCATATGACATCTACGCATAAACGTGGCTCGGATGCCACTATTGGGGAATGTAGTGATTTAAAAAAAAATCCTACGCACACGCAAGATCATGGTGATGCATAGCGACGAGAGGGGAGAGTATCGTCCATGTAGCCTCGTAGACCGTAAGCGGAAGCATTATGAGAACGCGGTTGATGTAGTTGTATGTCTTCATGATCCGACCGATCCAAGTACCGAACGTACGACACCTCCGAGTTCAGCACACGTTCAACTCGGTGATGTCCCACGAACTCACGATCCAGCAGAGCTTCGCAGGAGAGTTCCGTCAGCACGACGGCGTGATGACGGTGATGATGATGCTACTGACGCAGGGCTTCGCCTAAGCACCGCTACGATTTGACCGAGGTGGATTATGGTGGAGGGGGGCACCGCACACGGCTAAAAGATCAACTGATCAACTTGTGTGTCCTCTAGGGTGCCCCCTCCCCACGTATATAAAGGAGGGAGGGGAGGCCGGCCGGCCTCTCTAGGTGCGCCAAAGGGGTGGACGAATCCTCCTCCTAGTAGGAGTAGGGTTCCTACTTTCCTAGTCCTACTAGGAGGGGAAAGGAAGGAGAGGGGGAGAAGGAAAGAGGGGGCGCAACCCCTCCCCTACTCCAATTCAGACTAGGTCCATGGGGGACGCGCAGCTAGCCCTCGTGGCTTCTCCTCTTTTTCCCTTAAAGCCCACTATGGCCCATATGTACTCCCGTATTCCCGTAACTCCCCTAGTACTCCGAAAAATAGCTGGATCACTCGGAACCTTTCCGATGTCCGAATATGGCCTTTCAATATATCGATCTTTACAGCTTGATCATTTCGAGACTCCTCATCATGTCCCTGATTTCATCCGGGACTCCGAACAACCTTCGGTACATCAAACACATAAACTCATAATACCGATCGTCACCGAACATTAAGCGTGCGGACCCTACAGGTTCGAGAACTATGTAGACATGACCGAGACTCATTTCTGGTCAATAACCAATAGCAGAACCTGGAGGTTCATATTGGCTCCTACATATTGTACGAAGATCTTTATTGGTCAAACCGCACAACAACATACGTTGTTCCATTTGTCATCGGTATGTTACTTGCCCGATATTCGATCGTCGGTATCTCAATACCTAGTTCAATCTCGTTACCGGCAAGTCTCTTTACTCGTTTCGTAATGCATCATCCTGCAACTAACTCATTAGTCACATTGCTTGCAAGGCTTATAGTGATGTGCATTTCCGAGAGGACCCAAAGATACCTCTCCGACAATCGGAGTGACAAATTCTAATCTTGATCTATGCCAACTCAACAAGTACCATCGGAGACACCTGTAGAGCACCTTTATAATCACCCAGTTACGTTGTGACGTTTGGTAGCACACAAAGTGTTCCTCCGGTATTTGGGAGTTGCATAATCTCATAGCCAGAGGAACATGTATAAGTCATGAAGAAAGCAGTAGCAACAAACTAAATGATCATCGTGCTAAGCTAACGGAATGGGTCAAGTCAATCACATCATTCTCTAATGATGTGATCTCATTAATCAAATGACAACTCATGTCTATGGCTAGGAAACTTAACCATCTTTGATTCAACAAGCTAGTCATGTAGAGGCAAACTAGTGACACTCTGTTTGTCTATGTATTCACACATGTACTAAGTTTTCGGTTAATACAATTATAGCATGAATAATAAACATTTATCATGATATAAGGAAATATAAATAACAACTTTATTATTGCCTCTAGGGCATATTTCCTTCAGGATCTACTTGATTTGAATTACAAAATGGGGTCACAGCGGCAATGGACGGTGTTTGAATTGCTAGACCTTTTATCTGCAGTGAACATGCAATTGTACGTGTCGTAAAAGAATTGGAATTATTCAGGGTTTGTTTGGACATTTCATACATTAAACTAGTTTTCTAGCCATTTCAGGTGCACAATTCAAAATTAAACTACATGCACATGCTCCGGTGCATACAAATTGGTTGAAAAATCAAATCTGTGCCCTTCAGTGCATGCTTAGGTCCCATGGAAGAAATGGGAATGAATTTTTCGGGGTATATTTGGCCTTTTTTATACATTAACTGGGTTTTCTAGGCATTTTATGTGCATAATTCAAATTTGAACTACAAGCACATGCTCCAATGCACTAAAGTTGGTTGAAAAATCACATGTGTGTACTTGGGTGAATCTCTAGGTCCCATGCAAGAGATGGGAATGAAATTCAAACACCATGGCACTGTTGATTGCCGGCAAAACGTTGAGATGCCTGGTTTTTAAATTCTAGTAAATCCAAAACTCGTCTGAAATTCATGAAACTCGGCATGCTATCATGGAGCGGCATCAACATGTCGTGGTGAAAATTTTGTCCCATTTGGGGCAGGTTCGGGTATAAGATTCTCACAAACCAGAGCTTCTCACAACAAGCATGATGGTTTCGATAGGGAACATACCACCTTTGGTGATGGGACGATATCCGTTGCCTCTTGTTGCTTTCAAAAAAATTCTAGTGTCAACATAGAACAACAGGAGTGTTGTGTTCAATCTTGGAATTTTTGGGGTCTGTTTGGCCTTTTTATACATTAACTGGGTTTTCTAGGCATTTTATGTGCATAATTCAAATTTGAACTACAAGCACATGCTCCAATGCACTAAAGTTGGTTGAAAAATAACATGTGTGTCCTTGGGTGAATTTCGTGGTCCCATGCAAGAGATGGGAATGAAATTCAAACACCAGGGCACTGTTGATTGCCGACAAAACATTGAAATGCCTGGTTTTTAAATTCTAGTAAATCCAAAACTCGTCTGAAATTCATGAAACTTGGCATGCTATCATGGAGCTGCATCAACATGCCATGGTAAAAAAATTGTCCCGTTTGGGGCAGGTTCGGGTATAAGCTTCTCACAACAAGCATGATGGTTTCGATAGGGAATGTCCCACCTTTTGGGAGGAAACGATATCCATTGCCTCTTATTGCTTTCAAATATTTTCTAGTGTCAACATAGAACAATAGGAGTGTTGTGTCAATTTTTGTGATTTTTCGGGATTCGTTTGGACATTTTTATGCATTAACTGGGGTTTTCTAGGCATTTTATGTGCATAATTCAAATTTGAACTACAAGTACATGCTCTAATGCACTAAGGTTGGTTGAAAAATCTAATATGCATCCTTGGGTGAATTTCTAGGTCCCATGCAAGAGATGGGAATGAAATTTAAACACCATGGCACTGTTGATTGCCGACAAAACATTGAGATGCCTGGTTTTTAAATTCTAGTAAATCCAAAACTCGTCTAAAATTCATGAAACTTGGCATCCTATCATGGAGCGGCATCAACTTTCCGTGTTAAAATTTTTGTCCCATTTGGGGTAGGTTCGGGTATATGCTTCTCACAAACCAGAGCTTCTCACAACAAGCATGATTGTTTCGGTAGGGAACGTCCCACATTTGGGGACGAAATGATATCCATTGCCTCTTATTGCTTTCAAAAAATTTCTCGTGTCAACATAGAATAACAGGAGTGTTGTGTCAATTTGTGGGATTTTTGGGGGTTCGTTTGGACATTTTTATGCATTAACTGAGTTTTCAATGCATTTATGTGCACAATTCAAATTTGAACTACATGCACATGCTACAGTGCATATAAATTGGTTGAAAAATCAAATCTGTGTCCTTGGGTGCATGCTTAGGTCCCATGCAAGAAATGAGAATAAATTTCAAACACCAGGGCACCGTTGATTGCCGGCAAAACATTGATATGCCTCGTTTTTACATTCTAGTAAATCCAAAACTCGTCTGAAATTCATACTTGGCATGCTTTCATGGAGCGGCATCAACATGCCGTGGTAAAAAATTTGTCCCATTTGGCGCAGGTTTGGGTATATGCTTCTCACAAACCAGAGCTTCTCACAACAAGCATGATGGTTTCGGTAGGGAACGTCCCACCTTTGTGGACAAAACGATATTCACTGCCTCTTATTGCTTCCAAAATTTTCTCGTGTTAACATAGAACAACAGGAGTGTTGTGTCAATTTTTGTGATTTTTCGGGGTTTTTTGGACATTTTTATGCATTAACTAAGTTTTCAATGCATTTATGTGCACAATTCAAATTTGAACTACATGCACATGCTCCAGTGCATATAAATTGGTTGAAAAATCAAATCTATGTCCTCGGGTGCATGCTTAGGTCCCATGCAATAAATGGGAATGAATTTCAAACACTAGGGCATCGTTGATTGCCGACAAAACATTAAGATGCCTGGTTTTTAAATTCTAGTAAATGAAAAACTCGTCTGAAATTCATGAAACTTGGCATGCTATCATGGAATGGCGCCCGACATGATGTGGTATTTTTTGTGTCCACTTTGAAAGAAGGCACACTTGAATAATGACAGCCAACAAAGGCATTTTGAAAAAATAGTTGCCACTTAATATCTCAAACGTTTGTATAATTCAAAACATGTGCGTTCTGTTAACCATTCACGTGATGCCACACGTCTTGGTTTTGATGGATGTAGGAGGTTCCGTGCGGACAACTGCTTGACCTTGACTGAATGGGAGGCGTGCGAGCGCAGTCCGGTGCGCAGGCTGACCGAGAGGCGTGCAAGCTGTCCTCCAATGTGCAGGCTCACCATGAAGCGTGCAAGCTTTACGCTGCACATGCTCACTGGGAAGCGAGCCCTTTGACTTTCATGGCCTCCCGCCTTCCTCTCCATTAATGGCGCCCGAGCCGCTGTTTAATATGGGTGGCCTTACTGTTCGCCTCCCATTCCCCTCCCTCCCGCAGTCCTCCACCGCCATGGCACAGAATGATCATCTGCCACTAGTCTTCAAGTTTGGTGAAGTCGACTCCGAGTCAGAGGAGATAGAAAATAAGGAGGAATGGGGCCTCATGGACATGGCCTAGAACGAGCTGGCTGCGGCGGTTGCTTCCCCCGCTCCCGTCCCAGCTCCCATCCACGCGCCCGCGCCAGCGACCATCCCCGTAGCATTGACGGGCTGGTCCTCGAGCACTATCGCAGAGCTGGAAGCTGCGGGCGTCAGCGAGGTCTCCACGGACCCGCGCGAGCTCGTGTACATGACAGCGCCAGCACTCATGCCCGTGCCCGTGCGCGCCCCGTGAGGGAGTCCTGGACTAAGGGGTCCTCGGGTGTCCGATCTATTGGATATGGGCCGGATTGATGGGCCGTAAAGATACGAAGATCGAAGACTCTACCTACGTCCGGATAGGACTCTCCTTGGCGTGGAAGGCAAGCTTGGCGATCAACTATGAAGATTCCTTTCTCTGTAACCGACCTTGTGTAACCCTAGATTCCTCCCGTGTCTATATAAACCAGAGGGCTAGGTCCGTAGATAGATCGTAATAATCCTAGCCAGGCTAGACTTTTAGGGTTTAGCCATTACGATCTCGTGGTAGATCAACTCTTCTAATACTCATATTCATCGAGATCAATCAAGCAGGAAGTAGGGTATTACCTCCATAGAGAGGGCCCGAACCTGGGTAAACATTGTGTCCTTCGTCTCCTGTTACCATCGATCCTAGACGCACAGTTCAGGACCCCCTACCCGAGATCCGCCGGTTTTGACACCGACATTGGTGCTTTCATTGAGAGTTCCATTGTGCCATCCTTAAAAGGTTTGATGGCTCCTTCAATCATCTACAACGATGCTGTCCAAGGAGAAGTCTTCCTCCCTGGACAGATCTTCGTGTTCGGCGACTTCACACTGCGGGCCAACTCGCTTGGCCATCTGGAGCAGATCGAAAGCTACGACCCTGGCCACCAGGTCAGATTCGGAAGCTTGAACTACGTCGCAGATATTCATGGAGACTTGATCTTCAATGGATTCGAGACCATGACAACCGCTCCCTGCCACCACGATGAACATGACATAAATCTGTCATCGATCCATACACAGGAGATAGTACCTGTAGCTGCTCCAGCCATAGATCCTGAGCAGATCGCGCCATCCGAAGATGGGAAGCTCAACCGCACCGCGGAAGCCACGGTCTCAGCGGCGTTGGAGCCGCACACAGACTTAACTTCAAGTGACATCTATGTCACCGGAACTACTGACCCGTCTCAGGCTACAGGTTCCAAACTATGCGCATCTGCGCATATCAAGCACGATCGGTCATCGATCACCGAATTCAGCGCCGCGGACATCTTCCGGCATTCGCCTCTAGGCGACATGCTAAACTCGTTAAGAACACTATCCTTAGCGGGGGGCTCATAGCCGAATTGTATCCGGTTCGAACTGGATTGATAACGGAGAATTTTGCTTCCCACCCACCGCCCACTTCATACACACTATCGAAGACTTAACTAACACGCTCGACTACGGCTCCGAAGACATCGACGGTATGGACAACAATGCCGATGAGGAACCGGGCCAAGACCCGCCGTTTACCGAACGCTGGACAACCACCTCTTCCTACGACGTATACATGGTGGATACACCTAAGAGAACTAACGACAACGAGAAAGCAGATCCAGTTGAGGACAAACCTCCTGTGATACAACCAAAACGCCGGCATCAGCGGCGCCGCTCTAAGTCGCGTCATGGAATAGATGGCAATACGGGCACAGGGGAAAATAGCACTTTAGAAGGTGTTGAAGACAACAAAGACCCTGTCGATGCAGCTGCTGTACAAAATGAACGGGAAGACGGTCAAGTTAGCCCTAATGGACAGGCCGCGCACGAAGACTCGGAGAACAGTAATTATCTTCCGCTTTCCGAGGATGAGGCGAGCCTCGACACTGAGGATTTCATCGTGCCTGAGGAACCTCTTGCGCAGGAGCGCTTCAAGCACCAGCTAATAGCCACTTCAATGAGCCTAAAAAAGAAGCAGCAGCAGCTTCAAGCTGACCAAGATCTACTCAACGATAGATGGACTGACTTTTGGGGAACGTAGTAATTTCAAAAAAAAAATCGTACGCACACGCAAGATCATGGTGATGCATATCAACGAGAGGGTAGAGTGTCGTCCACGTACCCTCGTAGACCGTAAGCGGAAGCCTTATGAGAACGCGGTTGATGTAGTCGTACGTCTTCACCATCCGACCGATCCAAGTACCAAACGCACGGCACCTCCGAGTTCAGCACACGTTCAGCTCGGTGACGTCCCACGAACTCCGATCCATCAAAGCTTCGAGGAAGAGTTCCGTCAGCACGATGGTGTGATGAAGGTGATGATCATGCTACCGACGCAGGGCTTCGCCTAAGCACTGCTACGATATGACCAAGGTGGATTATGATGAAGGGGGGCACCGCACATGGCTAAAAGATCAACTGATGACCTTGTGTGTCTTGGGGTGCCCCCTGTCCCCATATATAAAGGAGCTAGGGGGAGGCCGACCGGCCCTAGCAGGGTGCGCCAAGAGGAGGAGCCCTCCTCCTAGTGGGAGTAGGACTCCCCTTTCCTAGTCCCACTAGGAGGGGGAGGAAGGAGTGGGAGAGGGGAAAGGCAAGGGGGGCACCGCCCCCCCTTTCTTGTCCTATTCGGACTCAAGGGGAGGGGGCGCGTGGCCTGCCCTGGCCAGCCCCTCTCTCTCTCCACTAGGGCCCATCAAGGCCCATTAACCCCCGGGGGGTTCCTGTAACCCCCCCGGCACTCCGGTAAAATCCCGATTTCACCCGGAACTTTTCCGATGTCCAAATATAGGCTTCCAATATATCAATCTTTTTGTCTCGACCATTTCGAGACTACTCGTCATGTTCGTGATCATATCCGGGACTCCGAACTACCTTCGATACATCAAAACACATAAACTCATACTACCGATCGTCACTGAACTTTAAGCGTGCGGACCCTACGGGTTCGAGAACTATGTAGACATGACCGAGACTCGTCTCCGGTCAATAACCAATAGCGGAACCTGGATGCTCATATTGGCTCCTACATATTCTACGAAGATCTTTATCGGTTAAACCGCATAACAACATACGTTGTTCCCTTTGTCATCGGTATGTTACTTGCCCGAGATTCGATCGTCGGTATCTCAATACCTAGTTCAATCTCGTTACCGACAAGTCTCTTTACTCATTCTTTAATACATCATCCTGCAACTAACTCATTAGTTGCATTGCTTGCAAGGCTCATAGTGATGTGCATTACCGAGAGGGCCTAGAGATACCTCTCTGACAATCGGAGTGACAAATCCTAATCTCGATCTATGCCAACCCAACAATACCTTCGAAGACACCTATAGAGCACCTTTATAATCACCCAGTTACATTGTGATGTTTGGTAGCACACAAAGTGTTCCTCCGGTATTCGGGAGTTGCATAATATCATAGTCATAGGAACATGTATAAGTCATGTAGAAAGCAATAGCAATATACTAAACGATCGAATGCTAAGCTAACAAAATGGGTCAAGTCAATCACATCATTCTCTAATGATGTGATCCCGTTAATCAAATGACAACTCATGTCAATGGCTAGGAAACTTAACCATCTTTGATTCAACGAGCTAGTCAAGTAGAGGCATACTAGTGACGCTTAGTTTGTCTATATATTCACACATGTACTAAGTTTCCGGTTAATACAATTCTAGCATGAATAATAAACATTTATCATAGTATAAGGAAATATAAATAACAACTTTATTATTGCCTCTAGGGCATATTTCCTTCACTGATGTCCTAGCAGCCGAAGAACACGGCCTCAATCGCCCAGCCAAAAGCTAGCCGAAGCACAAATTACTGCCTCAGTTCGACGACGAGGCGCAGGAGCACATACCGTCATCGCGCAATGCGGCTGACCGACCACCCTGTGGTTAGGATAAAGCGGCAACTCAAGCCGAACACCAGGCAGCCCCGCCTCATCATAAAGGCAGAGGCAAAATAGCTCGAGGTCATCCATATGACCTTCGACAAGACCTGGACAACAGAATAGGACATACCAGATCGATCTACGGCTCACGAGGACGTGCGCCGACACGCGACAATGGCTATCTAGTCAGACGCAACAAGCCTAGTCATTCCTAGATCGGATATGAACTCCTTCATCCATACTCCTTCATTTGCTGCTTCCGAAGTAGCCATTGAAGGAAATATGCCCTAGAGGCAATAATAAATTTATTATTTATTTCCTTATATCATGATAAATGTTTATTATTCATGCTAGAATTGTATTAAGCGAAAACATGATACATGTGTGAATACATAGACAAACAGAGTGTCACTAGTATGCCTCTACTTGACTAGCCAGTTGATCAAAGATGGTTATGTTTCCTAGCCATAGACATGAGTTGTCATTTGATTAACGGGATCACATCATTAGGAGAATGATGTGATTGACTTGACCCATTCCATTAGCTTAGCACTTGATCCTTTAGTATGTTGCTATTGCTTTCTTCATGACCTATACATGTTCCTATGACAATGAGATTATGCAACTCCCATTTACCAGAGGAACACTTTGTGTGCTACCAAACATCACAACGTAACTGGGTGATTATAAAGGTGCTCTACAGGCGTCTCCAAAAGTACTAGTTGAGTTTGCGTATTTCGAGATTAGGATTTGTCACTTCGATTGGTGGAGAGGTATCTCTGGGCCCTCTCGGTAATGCCCATCACTATAAGCCTTGCAAGCAATGTGACTAATGAGTTAGTTGCGGGATGATGCATTACGGAACAAGTAAAGAGACTTGCCGGTAACGAGATTGAACTAGGTATTGAGATACCGACAATCGAATCTCGGGCAAGTAACATACCGATGACAAAGGGAACAACGTATGTTGTTATGCGGTTTGACCGATAAAGATCTTCGTAGAATATGTGGGAGCCAATATGAACATGCAGGTTCCGCTACTGGGTATTGACCGGAGACATGTCTCGGTCATGTCTACATAGTTCTCGAACCCGTAGGGTCCGCATGCTTGAACTTCGATGACGGTCGTATTATGAGTTTTTGTATGTTGATATACCAAAGGTAGTTCGGAGTCCCGGATATGATCACGGACATGATAAGGAGTCTCGAAATGGCCGATACATAAAGATCGATATATTGGACGACTATATTTGGATACCGAATGGTTCCTGGTGAGATCGGGAACATACCGGAGCACCGGGAGGTTATCAGAACCCCCGGGGAGGTATATGGGCCTTATTGGGCTTTAGTGGAAAGGAGGGGAAAGGAGCAAGGGAGGTGGCGCGCCCCCCTCCCCAAGCCCAATCCGAATTGGGAGGGGGGCCGGCCCCCCTTTCCTTCCTCCCTCCTTCCTCTTCCTTCCCTCTCCACTCCAAGTTGGAAAAGGGGAATCCTACTCCAAGTGGGAGTAGGACTCCCCATGGCACGCCCTACAGAGGGCCGGCCCTCCCCTCCTCCACTCCTTTATATATGGGGGCAGGGGCACCTCTAGACACACAAGTTGATCAGTTGATCTATTCCAGCCATGTGCGGTGCCCCCCTCCACCATATTCCACCTCGGTTATATCGTAGCGGTGCTTAGGCGAAGCCCTGCGGCGGTAGCATCATCTTCACCGTCACCACACTGTCGTGCTGACGAAACTCTCATGTGAAGCTTTGCTAGATTGGAGCTCGCAGGACGTCATCGAGTTAAACGTGTGCAGAACTCGGAGGTGTCGTGCGTTCGGTACTTGGATCAGTCGGATCGTGAAGACGTACGACTACATCAACCGCGTTGTGCTAACGCTTCCGCATTCGGTCTACGAGGGTACGTGGACATACTCATCCCTCTTGTTGCTATGCATCACCATGATCCTGTGTGTTTGTAGGAAAATTTTGAAATTACTGCGTTCCCCAACAGTGGCATCCGAGCCAGGTTCTATGCGTAGATGTTATATGCACGAGTAGAACACAAGTGGGTTGTGGGCGATACAAGTCATACTGCTTACCAGCATGTCATACTTTGGTTCGGCGGTATTGTTGGATGAAGCGGCCCGGACTGACATTACGTTTACGCTTACGCGAGACTGGTTCTACCAACGTGCTTTGCACACAGGTGGCTGGCGGGTGTTAGTTTCTCCAACTTTAGTTGAACCGAGTGTGGCTACGCCCGGTCCTTGAGAAGGTTAAAACAACACTAACTTGTCGAACTATCGTTGTGGTTTTGATGCGTAGGTAAGAACGGTTCTTGCTCAGCCCGTAGCAGCCACGTAAAACTTGCAACAACAAAGTAGAGGATGCCTAACTTGGTTTTGCAAGGCATGTTGTGATGTGATATGGTCAAAGCATGATGCTATATTTTATTGTATGAGATGATCATGTTTTGTAACTGAGTTATCGGCAACTGGCAGGAGCCATACGGTTGTCGCTTTATTGTATGCAATGCAATTGCCCTGTAATTGCTTTACTTTATCACTAAGCAGTAGCTATAGTCGTAGAAGCAATAGTTGGCGAGACAACAATGATGCTGTGATGGAGATCAAGGTGTCGTGCCAGTGACGATGGTGATCATGACGGTGCTTCGGATATGGAGATCACAAGCATAAGATGATGATGGCCATATCATATCACTTATATTGATTGCATGTGATGTTTATCCTTTATGCATCTTATTTTTCTTTGATTGACGGTAGCATTATAAGATGATCTCTCACTAAATTTCAAGATAAAAGTGTTCTCCCTGAGTATGCACCATTGCCAAAGTTCGTCGTGCCGAGATACCACGTGATGATCGGGTGTGATAAGCTCTACGCCCATCTACAACGGGTGCAAGCCAGTTTTGCACACGCAGAATACTCGGGTTAAACTTGACGAGCCTAGCATATGCAGATATGGCCTCGGAACACTAAGACCGAAAGGTCGAGCGTGAATCATATAGTAGATATGATCAACATAGTGATGTTCACCATTGAAAACTACTCCATTTCACGTGATGATCGGTTATGGTTTGGTTGATATGGATCACATGATCACTTAGATGATTAGAGGGATGTCTATCTAAGTGGGAGTTCTTAAGTAATATGATTAATTGAACTTAAATTTATCATGAACTTAGTACCTGATAGTATTATGCTTATCTATGTTGTTGTAGATAGATGGCCCGTGCTGTTGTTCCGTTGAATTTTAATGCGTTCCTTGAGAAAGAAAAGTTGAAAGATGATGGTAGCAATTACACGGACTGGGTCCAGAACTTGAGGATTATCCTCATTGCTGCACAGAAGAATTACGTCCTGGAAGCACCGCTAGGTGTACCACCCGCGCCGGCAACTGTAGACATTGTGAATGTCTGGCAGTCGCGTGTTGATGACTACTCGATAGTTCAATGTGCCATGCTTTACGGCTTAGAACCGGGACTTCAATTACATTTTGAACATCATGGAACATGTGAAATGTTCAAGAGTTGAAGTTAATATTCCAAGCAAATGCTCGGATTGATAGATATGAAGTCTCCAATAAGTTCTACAGCTGCAAGATGGAGGAAAATAGTTCTGTCAGCGAGCATATACTCAGAATGTCTGGGTATTGCAGTCACTTGATTCAACTGGGAGTTAATCTTCTTGTTGATAGTGTCATTGACAGAGTTCTTCAATCACTGCCACGAAGCTACAAAAGCTTCATGATGAACTATAATATGCAAGGGATGAATAAGACAATTCCCAAGCTCTTCGTGATGCTAAAGGCTGCGGAGATAGAAATCAAAAAGGAGCATCAAGTGTTGATGGTTAACAAAACCACTAGTTTCAAGAAAAAGGGTAAAGGGAAGAAGAAGGGAAACTTCAAGAAGAACGGCAAACAAGTTGCTGCTCAAGAGAAGAAACCCAAGTCTGGACCTAAGCTTGAGACTGAGTGCTTCTACTGCAAACAAACTGGTCACTGGAAGCAGAACTGCCCCAAGTATTTGGCGGATAAGAAGGATGGCAAGGTGAACAAAGGTATATGTGATATACATGTTATTGATGTGTACCTTACCAGAGCTCGCAGTAGCACCAGGGTATTTGATACCGGTTCTGTTGCTAATATTTGCAACTCGAAACATGGACTACGGATTAAGCGAAGACTGGCTAAGGACGAGGCGATGATACGCGTGGGAAATGGTTCCAAAGTCGATGTGATCGCCGTCGGCACGCTACCTCTACATCTACCTGCGGGATTAGTTTTAGACCTAAATAATTGTTATTTGGTGCCAGCGTTAAGCATGAACATTATATCTGGATCTTGTTTGATGCGAGACGGTTATTCATTTAAATCTGAGAATAATGGTTGTTCTATTTATATGAGCAATATCTTTTATGGTCATGCACCCTTGAAGAGTGGTCTATTTTTTTGAATCTCGATAGTAGTGATACACATATTCATAATGTTGAAGCCAAAAGATGCAGAGTTGATAATGATAGTGCAACTTATTTGTGGCACTGCCGTTTGGGTCACATTGGTGTAAAGCGCATGAAGAAACTCCATACTGATGGACTTTTGGAATCACTTGGTACTTGCGAACCATGCCTTATGGGCAAGATGACTAAAACGTCGTTCTTTGAAACAATGGAGCGAGCAACAGACTTGTTGGAGATCATACATACTGATGTATGTGGTCCAATGAATATTGAGGCTCGCGGCGGGTATCATTAATTATTTTCTCACCTTCACAGATGATTTAAGCAGATATGGGTATATCTACTTAATGAAACATAAGTCTGGAACATTTGAAAAGTTCAAAGAATTTCAGAGTGAAGTGGAAAATCATCGTAACAAGAAAATAAATTTTCTACGATCTGATCGTGGAGGATAGTATTTGAGTTACGGTTTTGGTCTATATTGGAAACAATGCGGAATAGTTTCGCAACTCACGCCACCTGGAACACCACAACGTAATGGTGTGTCCGAACGTCGTAATCTTAATTTACTAGATATGGTGCGATCTATGATGTCTCTTACTGATTTACCACTATCGTTTTGGGGTTATGCTTTAGAGACGACTGCATTCACGTTAAATAGGGCACCATCAAAATCCGTTGAGATGACATCATATGAACTATGGTTTGGCAAGAAACCAAAGTTGTCATTTCTTAAAGTTTGGGGCTGCGATGCTTATGTGAAAAAGCTTCAACCTGATAAGCTCGAACCCAAATTGGAGAAATGTGTCTTCACAGGATACCCAAAGGAAACTGTTGGGTACACCTTCTATCACAGATCCGAAGGCAAGACATTCGTTGCTAAGAATGGATCCTTTCTAGAGAAGGGGTTTTTCTCGAAAGAAGTGAGTGGGAGGAAAGTAGAACTTGATGAGGTAACTGTACCTTCTCCCTTATTGGAAAATAGTTCGTCACAGAAACCGGCTCCTGTGACACCTACACCAATTAGTGACGAAGCTAATGATGATGATCATGAAACTTTAGATCAAGTTACTACCGAACCTCATAGGTCAACCAGAGCAAGATCCACACCAGAGTGGTACGGTAATCCTGTTCTAGAGGTCATGTTGCTAGACCACGATGAACCTACGAACTATGAGGAAGCGATGATGAGCCCAGATTCCACAAAATGGCTTGAGGCCATGAAATCTGAGAGGGGATCCATGTATGAGAACAAAGTGTGGACTTTGGTTGACTTGCCCGATGATCGGAAAGCCATCGAGAATAAATGGATCTTTAAGAAGAAGACATACGCTGATGGTAATGTTACTGTCTACAAAGCTCGACTTGTTGTGAAAGGTTTTCGACAAGTTCAAGGAGTTGACTACGATGAGACCTTCTCACCCGTAGCGATGCTTAAGTCCGTCCGAATCATGTTAGCTATTGCCGCATTTTATGATTATGAAATTTGGCAAATGGATGTAAAGACTGCATTCCTGAATGGATTTCTGGAAGAAGAGTTTTATATGATGCAACCTAAAGGTTTTATCGATCCAAAAGGTACTAACAAAGTGTGCAAGCTCCAACGATCCATTTATGGACTGGTGCAAGCTTCTCGGAGTTGGAATAAACACTTTGATAGTGTGATCAGGGCATATGGTTTTATACAGACTTTTGGAGAAGCCTGTATTTACAAGAAAGTGAGTGGGAGCTCTTTAGCATTTCTAATATTATATGTGGATGACATATTGTTGATTGGAAATGATATAGAATTTCTGGATAGCATAAAAGGATACTTGAATAAGAGTTTTTCAATGAAGGACCTCGGCGAAGCTGCTTACATATTGGGAATCAAGATCTATAGAGATAGATCAAGACGCTTAATTGGACTTTAACAAAGCACATACCTTGACAAAGTTTTGAAGAAGTTCAAAATGGATCAGGCAAAGAAAGGGTTCTTGCCTGTATTACAAGGTGTGAAGTTGAGTAAGACTCAATGCCCGACCACCGCAGAAGATAGAGAGAAAATGAAAGATGTTCCCTATGCTTCAGCCATAGGCTCTATCATGTATGCAATGTTGTGTACCAGACCTGATGTGTGCCTTGCTATTAGTTTAGCAGGGAGGTACCAAAGTAATCCAGGAGTGGATCACTGGACAACGGTCAAGAACATCCTGAAATACCTGAAAAGGACTAAGGACATGTTTCTCGTTTATGGAGGTGACAAAGAGCTCATCGTAAATGGTTATGTTGATGCAAGCTTTGACACTGATCCGAACGATTCTAAATCGCAAACTGGATACGTGTTTATATTGAACGATGGAGCTGTCAGTTGGAGCAGTTCTAAACCGAGCGTCGTGGCGGGATCTACATGTGAAGCGGAGTACGTTGCTGCTTCAGAAGCAGCAAATGAAGGAGTCTGGATGAAGGAGTTCATATCTGATCTAGGTGTCATACCTAGTGCATCGGGTCCAATGAAAATCTTTTGTGACAATATTGGTGCAATTGCCTTGGCTAAGGAATCCAGATTTCACAAGAGAACCAGGCACATCAAGAGACGCTTCAACTCCATCCGGGATCAAGTCCAGGTGGGAGACATAGAGATTTGCAAGATACATACGGATCTGAATGTTGCAGACCCGTTGACTAAGCCTCTTCCACGAGCAAAACATGATCAGCACCAAGGCTCCATGGGTGTTAGAATCATTACTGTGTAATCTAGATTATTGACTCTAGTGCAAGTGGGAGACTGAAGGAAATATGCCCTAGAGGCAATAATAAAGTTATTATTTATTTCCTTATATCATGATAAATGTTTATTATTCATGCTAGAATTGTATTAACTGGAAACATGATACATGTGTGAATACATAGACAAACAGAGTGTCACTAGTATGCCTCTACTTGACTAGCCCGTTGATCAAAGATGGTTATGTTTCCTAGCCATAGACATGAGTTGTCATTTGATTAACAGGATCACATCATTAGGAGAATGATGTGATTGACTTGACCCATTCCGTTAGCTTAGCACTTGATCGTTTAGTATGTTGCTATTGCTTTCTTCATGACCTATACATGTTCCTATGCCAATGAGATTATGCAATTCCCGTTTACCGGAGGAACACTTTGTGTGCTACCAAACCTCACAACATAACTGGGTGATTATAAAGGTGCTCTACAGGTGTCTCTGAAGGTACTTGTTGAGTTGGCGTATTTCGAGATTAGGATTTGTCACTCCGATTGTCTGAGAGGTATCTCTGGGCCCTCTCGGTAATGCACATCACTATAAGCCTTGCAAGCAATGTAACTAATGAGTTAGTTGCGGGATGATGCATTACAGAACGAGTAAAGAGACTTGCTGGTAATGAGATTGAACTAGGTATTGAGATACCGATGATCGAATCTCGGGCAATTAACATACTGATGAGAAAGGGAACAACATATAGTGTTATGCGGTTTGACTGATAAAGATCTTCGTAGAATATGTGGGAGCCAATATGAACATCCAGGTTCCGCTATTGGTTATTGACCGAAGACATGTCTCGGTCATGTCTACATAGTTCTCGAACCCGTAGGGTCCGCACGCTTAAAGTTCGGTGATGATCGTATTATGACTTTTTGTATTTTGATGTACCAAAGGTAGTTCGGAGTCCCTGATATGATCACGGACATGACGAGGAGTCTCGAAATGGTCGAGACATAAAGGTCGATATATTGGACGACTATATTTGGATACCGGAATGGTTCCGGGTGAGATCGGGAATATACCGGAGCACCGGGAGGTTATCGGAACCCCCCGGGAGGTATATGGGCCGTATTGGGCTTTAGTGGAAAGGAGGGGAAATGAGAAAGGGAGGTGGCGCCCCCAAGCCCAATCCGAATTGGGAGGGGGGCCGGGCCCCCTTTCCTTCCTCCCTCTCTCCTTCCTCTTCCTTCCCTCTCCTACTCCAAGTTGGAAAGGGGGAATCCTACTCCCGGTGGGAGTAGGACTCCCCATGGCGCGCCCTAGAGAGGGCCGGCCCTCCCCTCCTCAACTCCTTTATATACGTGGGAAGGGGGGCACCTCTAGACACACAAGTTGAACAGTTGATCTATTCCAGCCGTGTGCGATGCCCCCTCCACCATATTCCACCTCGGTTATATCGTAGCGGGGCTTAGGCGAAGCCCTGCATCGGTAGCATCATCATCACCGTCACCACGCCATCATGCTGACGAAACTCTCATGTGAAGCTTTGCTGGATCGGAGCTCGTGGGACGTCATCGAGTTGAACATGTGCAGAACTTGGAGGTGCCGTGCACTCGGTACTTGGATCGGTCGGATCGTGAAGACGTACGACTACATCAACCGCGTTGTGCTAACGCTTCTGCATTCGGTCTACGAGGGTAAGTGGACATACTCTTCCCTCTCGTTGCTATGCATCACCATGATCCTGTGAGTGTTCATAGGAAAATTTTGAAATTACTGCGTTCCCCAACAGCTATGTACTCCGCTTAACACGTAGATCCTACCAGGACGCTTTGCTTTGAACTGCACCAACTAATAGCTCCACTGTTCAATATAAATACATATCTGGTTTGTGACGTAGAGTCATCCGGATCAGTGTCAAAGCTTGCATCGACGTAACCATTTACGACGAGCTCTTTGTCACCTCCATAAACGAGAAACATATCCTTAGTCCTTTTCAGGTATTTCAAGATGTTCTTGACCGCTGTTGAGTGATCCACTCCTAGATTAATTTGATACCTCCGTGCTAAACTAATAGCAAGGCACACATCCGGTCTGGTACACAACATTGCATACATGATAGATCCTATGGCTGAAACATAGGGAACATCTTTCATTTTCTCTCTATCTTCTGCAGTGGTCGGGCATTGAGTCTAACTCAACTTCACACCTTGTGACACATGCAAGAACCCTTTCTTTGCTTGATCCATTTTGAACTTCTTCAAAACTTTATCAAGATATGTGCTTTGTGAAAGTCCAATTAGGCATCTTGATCTATCTCTATAGATCTTGATGCCCAATATATAAGCAGCTTCACCAAGGTCTTTCATTGAAAAACTCTTATTCAAGTATCCTTTTATGCTATCCAGAAATTCTATATCATTTCCAATCAAGAATATGTCATCCACATATAATATTAGAAATGCTACAGAGCTCCCACTCACTTTCTTGTAAATACAGGCTTCTCCAAAAGTCTGTATAAAACCATATGCTTTGATCACACTATCAAAACGTTTATTCCAACTCCGAGATGCTTGGACCAGTCCATAGATGGATCGCTGGAGCTTGCACACTTTGTTAGCATCCTTTGGATCGATAAAACCTTCAGGTTGCATCATATACAACTTTTCTTCCAGAAATCCATTCAGGAACGCAGTCTTCACATCCATTTGCCAAATTTCATAATCATAAAATGCGGCAATTGCTAACATGATTCGGACGGACTTAAGCATCGCTACAGGTGAGAAAGTCTCATCATAGTCAACTCCTTGAACTTGTCGAAAACCTTTCGCAACAAGTCGAGCTTTGTAGACAGTAACATTACTGTCAGCGTCAGTGAGGGAGTCCTGGATTAGGGGGTCTCTGGACGGCCGGACTATATCCTTTGGCCGGACTATTGGACTATGAAGATACAAGATTGAAGACCTCGTCCCGTGTCCGGATGGGACTCTACTTGGCGTGGAAGGCAAGCTAGCCAATACGGATATGTATATCTCCTCCTTTGTAACCGACCTTGTGTAACCCTAAGCCCCCTCCGGTGTCTATATAAACCGAAGGGTTTTAGTCCATAGGACAACATACAATCATACCATAGGCTAGCTTTTAGGGTTTAGCCTCTCTGATCTCGTGGTAGATCGACTCTTGTAATACTCATATCATCAAGAACAATCAAGCAGGACGTAGGGTATTACCTCCATCAAGAGGGCCTGAACCTGGGTAAACATCGTGTCCCCTGCCTCCTGTTACCGTCCGCCTTAGACGCACAGTTCGGGACCCCCTACCCGAGATCCGCCGGTTTTAACACTGACATTGGTGCTTTCATTGAGAGTTCCACTGTGTCGTCACCATAAGTCTTGATGGCTCCTTCGATCATCGCTAGCGATGCGGTCCAGGGTGAGGCTTTCCTCCCTGGACAGATCTTCATATTCGGCGGCTTTGCACTACGGGCCAATTCTCTTGGCCTTCTAGAGCAGATTGAGAGCTACGCCCCTGGCCATCAGGTCAGATTTGGAAACTTGAACTACACAGCCGACATCTGCGGAGACTTGATCTTCAACGGATTCGGGCCCATGTCAGATGCGCTGTACAGTCATGATGAGCATGACGTAACTCTGCTGTCGGACAATGTTCGGGAGATCGCATCCGCAACTACTCCGTCCATCAATCCAGAGCAAGTCGCATTGTCCGAGAGTGGAGGGATGGACCCCGCCATGGAGGCCGCACTCTCAGTGGCGTTAGAGACGGATACTGACTTCACTCCCTACGAGAGCTGTGTCGCCGAACCACCGGATTCATCTCCGGCCACGGAATCCGAGCCGCTCATATCCGTGCCCGTCGAATCTGACTGGGTGCCGATCATGGAGTTCACCTCCGCGGATATCTTTCAGCACTCACCTTTCGAAGATGTGCTAAATTCATTAAGGTCTCTCTCCCTGTCAGGAGAACCTTGGCCGACCTATGCCCGGCTAGAATGGGATGCGGACGACAAAGAAATTCGTTGCCTGATACGTCTCCAACGTATCTATAATTTTTGATTGCTCCATGCTATATTATCTACAGTTTTGGATGCTTATGGGCTTTATTATACACTTTTATATCATTTTTGGGACTAACCTATTAACCCAGAGCCTAGTGCCAGTTTTTGGTTTTACCTTGTTTTAGGGTTTCAAAGAAAAGGAAAACCAGACGGAGTCCAATTGACCTGAAACTTCACGGAACCCATTTTTGGAAGGAAAGAAGCCCAGAAGACTTGAAGTGCACGTAAGGGAAGCTTCGAGGAGGCCACGAGGTAGGGAGGCGCGCCCACCCCCCTGGGCACGCCCTCCACCCTCGTGGGCTCCTCGTGGCTCCCCTGACGTACTTCTTCCGCCTATATATATCTCCATATACCCTAAAAACATCAGAGAACACAATAGATCGGGACTTCCGCCACCAGAAGCCTCCGTAGCCACCGAAAGCCAATCTAGACCCATTCCGATACCCTGCCGGAGGTGGAAATCCTTCTCCGGTGGCCATCTTCATCATCCCGGTGCTCTCCATGACGAGGAGGGAGTAGTTCTCCCTCGGGGCTGAGGGTATGTACCAGTAGCTATGTGTTTGATCTCTCTCTCTCTCTCTCTCTCTCTCGTGTTCTTGAGGTGATACGATCTTGATGTATCGCGAGCTTTGCTATTATAGTTGGATCCTATGATGTTTCTTCCCCCCTCTACTCTCTTGTAATGGATTGAGTTTCCCCTTTGAAGTTATCTTATCGGATTGAGTTTTTAAAGATTTGAGAACACTTGATGTATGTCTTTCCGTGCGTATCTGTGGTGACAATGGGATACCACGTGATTCACTTGATGTATGTTTTGGTGATCAACTTGCGGGTTCCGCCCATGAAGCTATGCATAGGGGTTGGCACACGTTTTCGTCGTGATTCTCTGGTAGAAACTTTGGGGCACTCTTTGAGGTTCTATGTGTTGGTTGAATAGATGAATCTGAGATTGTGTGATGCATATCATATAATCATACCCACGGATACTTGAGGTGACATTGGAGTATCTAGGTGACATTAGGGTTTTGGTTGATTTGTGTCTTAAGGTGTTATTCTAGTACGAACTCTAGGGCTGTTTGTGACACTTATAGGAATAGCCCAACGGATTGATTGGAAAGAATAACTTTGAGGTGGTTTCGTACCCTACCATAATCTCTTCGTTTGTTCTCCGCTATTAGTGAATTTGGAGTGACTCTTTGTTGCATGTTGAGGGATAGTTATGTGATCCAATTATGTTTTATTGTTGAGGGAACTTGCACTAGTGAAAGTATGAACCCTAGGCCTTATTTCCTATCATTGCAATACCGTTTACGCTCACTTTTATCATTAGTTACCTTGCCGTTTTTATAATTTCAGATTACAAAAAACCTTTATCTACTATCCATATACCACTTGTATCACCATCTCTTCGCCGAACTAGTGCACCTATACAATTTACCATTGTATTGGGTGTGTTGGGGACACAAGAGACTCTTTGTTATTTGGTTGCAGGGTTGCTTGAGAGAGACCATCTTCATCCTACACCTCCTACGGATTGATAAACCTTAGGTCATCCACTTGAGGGAAATTTGCTACTGTCCTACAAACCTCTGCACTTGGAGGCCCAACAACGTCTACAAGAAGAAGGTTGTGTAGTAGACATCAAGCTCTTTTCTGGCGCCATTGCCGGGGAGGTTAGCGCTTGAAGGTATATCTTTAGATCTTGCAATTGAGTCTTTTAGTTTCTTGTTTTATCACTAGTTTAGTTTATAAAAGAAAATTACAAAAATATGGAATTGAGTTTGTCTCATACGCTTCACCTTTTTAATATCTTTCGTAAGTATGATGGAAAGGAAAATTGTTCTCAAATGCTAGAAGAAGAATTACATAGAATGCTTGGCATAAAATATGTGAATGATGAGCATGATTGCAATGTTGTTAGTATGAATTTCTTGAATATCCATGATGCTAATGATATGCAAAGCCACAAGCTTGGGGAAGCTATGTTTGATGAAGATGATATTTTTTGTCCCCCAAGTTTTGATGAGAAAATTTATCATGATAAAGCATGCCTCCTATTTATGATGATTATATTGATGAAAGTGGATTTGGAGAGGTCATGACTTTATTTTGTGATGAATCCACTATTTCGGAAGAGGTTCCAATTGATTGTGAGAACAAAGTTGCTATCTATGATGATTATTGTGATGACTTGTATGCTATAAAGAATAATGATATCCATGAATCTTGTCATCATGATTTTAGTTTTCAATTGGATTATGCCTCACATGATAATTGTTTTGTTGAGTTTGCTCCCACTATTATTCATAAGAAGAATTTTGCTTATGTGGAGAGTAATAAAATTTCTATGCTTGTAGATCATGAAAAGAATGCTTTAGGTGCTGGTTATATTGTTGAATTCATTCATGATGCTACTGAAAATTATTATGAGGGAGGAATATATGCTTGTAGGAATTGCAATAATATCAAGTTTCCTCTCTATGTGCTTAAAGTTTTGAAGTTATGCTTGTTTTGCCTTCCTATGCTAGTTGATTATTGTTCCCATAAGTTGTTTGCTCACAAAATCCCTATGCATAGGAAGTGGGTTAGGCTTAAATGTGCTATTAATATTCTTCATGATGCTCTCTTTATGTTTCAATTCTTATCCTTTATGTGAGCATCATTGAAATCATCATGCCTAGCTAGGGGCGTTAAACGATAGCTCTTGTTGGGAGGCAACCCAATTTTATTTTTGCTCCTTGCCTTTTTATCCTGTTTAGTAATAAATAATTCATATAGCCTCTGTTTAGATGTGGTTTTATGCTTTTAATTAGTGTTTGTGCCAAGTAGAACCTTTGGCAAGACTTGGGGGAAGTCTTTGCGATCATGCTGTAAAAAACAGAAACTTTAGCGCTCACAAGAATTCCTGCCATTTTTATTTGGAGAGTGCTATTTAGTTAATTCTTTTTCAGATGATTAATAGATAAATTCCTCAGGTCCAGCAATTCATTTGAGAATTGTATGAGTTCCAGAAGTATACGTTTGATCCAGATTACTACAGACTGTTCTGTTTTTGACAGATTCTGTTTTTCATGTGTTGTTTACTTATTTTTGATGAATCTATGGCTAGTAAAAGAGTTTATAAACCGTAGAGAAGTTTGAATACAGTAGATATTACACCAATATGAATTTATAATTAGTTCACAACAGTACCTAAGTGGTGATTTATTTTCTTATATTAACGGAGCTTACGAGTTTTCTGTTAAGTTTTGTGTTGTGAAGTTTTCAAGTTTTGGGTAAGGATTCGATGGACTATGGAATAAGGAGTGGCAAGAGCCTAAGATTGGGGATGCCCAAGGCACCCCTAGGTAATATTCAAGGATATCCAAGAGCCTAAGCTTGTGGATGCCCCGGAAGGCATCCCCTCTTTTGTCTTCGTTCATCGGTAACTTTACTTGGAGCTATATTTTTATTTACCACATGATATGTGTTTTGCTTGGAGCGTCATTTTATTTTCTTTTGTTTTGCTTGCTGTTTGAATAAAATACCAAGATCTGAAATTATTAAATGTTAGAGAGTCTTCACATAGTTGCATAATTATTCGACTACTCATTGAGCTTCACTTATATTTTTTGGAGTAGTTTGTTATTTGCTCTAGTGCTTCACTTATATCTTTTTAGAGCACGGTGGTGGTTTTATTTTATAGAAATAATTGATCTCTCATGCTTCACTTATATTATTTTGAGAGTCTTTATAACAGCATGGTAGTTTGTTTTGGTTATGAAACTAGTCCTAATGTGATGGTCATCCAAGAGGGATATAATAAAAACTTTCATAAAGAGTGCATTGAATACTATGAGAAGTTTGATACTTGATGATTGTTTTGAGATATGAAGATGGTGATATTAGAGTCATGCTAGTTTAGTAGTTGTGAATTTGAGAAATACTTGTGTTGAAGTTTGTGATTCCCGTAGCATGCACGTATGGTGAACCGTTTTGTGATGAAGTCAGAGCATGATTTATTTATTGATTGCCTTCCTTATGAGTGGCGGTCGGGGACGAACGATGGTCTTTTCCTACCAATCTATCCCCCTAGGAGCATGCGCATAATACTTTGCTTTGATAACTTGTAGATTTTCGCAATAAGTATATGCGTTCTTTATGACTAATGTTGAGTCCATGGATCATACGCACTCTCACCCTTCCACCATTGCTAGCCTCTCTAGTACACGCAACTTTCGCCGGTACCTTAAACCCACCATATACCTTCCTCAAAACAGCCACCATACCTACCTATTATGGCATTTCCATAGCCATTCTGAGATATATTGCCATGGAACTTACCACCGTTCCGTTTATTATGACATGCTCCATCATTGTCATATTGCTATGCATGATCATGTAGTTGACATCGTATTTGTGGCAAAGCCACCGTTCATAATTCTTTCATACATGTCACTCATGCATCATTGCACATCCTGGTACACCACCGGAGGCATTCATATAGAGTCATATCTTGTTCTAAGAATCGAGTTGTAATTCTTGAGTTGTAAGAAAAATAAAAGTGTGATGATCATCATTATTAGAGCATTGTCCTAGTGAGGAAAGGATGATGGAGACTATGATTCCCCCACAAGTCGGGATGAGACTCCGGACGAATAAAAAAAGAGGCCAAAGAAGCCCAAATAAAAAAATTATAAAAAAAGAGGCCATAAAAAAAGAGATGGTCCAAATAAAAAAATAAAAAAAATGAGAAAAAAGAGAGAAGGGACAATGCTACTATCCTTTTACCACACTTGTGCTTCAAAGTAGCACCATGATCTTCATGATAGAGAGTCTCCTATGTTGTCACTTTCATATACTAGTGGGAATTTTACATTATAGAACTTGGATTGTATATTCCAATGATGGGCTTCCTCAAAATGCCCTAGGTCTTCGTGAGCAAGCAAGTTGGATGCACACCCACTTAGTTTCTTTTGAGCTTTCATAAACTTATAGCTCTAGTGCATCCGTTGCATGGCAATCCCTACTCACTCACATTGATATCTATTGATGGGCATCTCCATAGCCCGTTGATACGCCTAGTTGATGTGAGACTATCTTCTCCCTTTTTTGTCTTCTCCACAACCACCACTCTATTCCACCTATAGTGCTATATCCATGGCTCATGCTCATGTATTGCGTGAAGATTGAAAAAGTTTGAGAACATCAAAAGTATGAAACAATTGATTGGCTTGTCATCGGGGTTGTGCATGATTTAAATATTTTGTGTGGTGAAGATAGAGCATAGCCAGACTATATGATTTTGTAAGGATAGCTTTCTTTGGCCATGTTATTTTGAGAAGACATGATTGCTTAGTTAGTATGCTTGAAGTATTATTGTTTTTATGTCAATATTAAACTTTTGTCTTGAATCTTATGGATCTGAATATTCATGCCACAATTAAGAAGAATTACATTGAAATTATGCCAAGTATCACTCCGCATGAAAAATTCTGTTTTTATCATTTACCTACTCGAGGACGAGCAGGAATTAAGCTTGGGGATGCTGATACATCTCCAACGTATCTATAATTTTTGATTGTTGCATGCTATATTATCTACTGTTCTAGATGTTTATGGGCTTTATTAAACACTTTTATATCATTTTTGGGACTAACCTATTAACCCAGAGCCCAGTGCCAGTTTCTGTTTTTACCTTGTTTTAGGGTTTTGAAGAAAAGGAAAACCAAACGGAGTCCAATTGACCTGAAACTTCACGGAACCCATTTTTGGAAGGAAAGAAGCCTAGAAGACTTGAAGTGCACGTAAGGGAAGCTTCGAGGAGGCCATGAGGTAGGGGGGCGCGCCCTCCACCCTCATGGGCCCCTCGTGGCTCCCCTGACGTACTTCTTCCGCCTATATATCTCCATATACCCTAAAAACATCAGAGAACACAGTAGATCGGGAGTTCCACCGCCAGAAGCCTCCGTACCCACCGAAAGCCAATCTAGACCCGTTCCGGTACCCTGCCGGAGGCAGAAATCCTTCTCCGGTGGCCATCTTCATCATCCCGGTGCTCTCCATGACGAGGAGGGAGTAGTTCTCCCTCGGGGCTGAGGGTATGTACCAGTAGCTACGTGTTTGATCTCTCTCTCTCTCTCTCTCTCTCTCTCGTGTTCTTGAGGTGATATGATCTTGATGTATCGCGAGCTTTGCTATTATAGTTGGATCCTATGATGTTTCTTCCCCCCTCTACTCTCTTTTTATGGATTGAGTTTCCCCTTTGAAGTTATCTTATCGGATTGAGTTTTTAAAGATTTGAGAACACTTGATGTATGTCTTGCCGTGCGTATCTGTGGTGACAATGGGATACCACGTGATTCACTTGATGTATGTTTTGGTGATCAACTTGCGGGTTCCGCCCATGAAGCTATGCATAGGGGTTGGCACACGTTTTCATCGTGATTCTCTGGTAGAAACTTTGGGGCACTCTTTGAGGTTCTATGTGTTGGTTGAATAGATGAATCTGAGATTGTGTGATGCATATCGTATAATCATACCCACGGATACTTGAGGTGACATTGGAGTATCTAGGTGACATTAGGGTTTTGGTTGATTTGTGTCTTAAGGTGTTATTCTAGTACGAACTCTAGGGCTGTTTGTGACACTTATAGGAATAGCCCAACGGATTGATTGGAAAGAATAACTTTGAGGTGGTTTCGTACCCTACCATAATCTCTTCGTTTGTTCTCCGCTATTAGTGAATTTGGAGTGACTCTTTGTTGCATGTTGAGGGATAGTTATGTGATCCAATTATGTTTTATTGTTGAGGGAACTTGCACTAGTGAAAGTATGAACCCTAGGCCTTATTTCCTATCATTGCAATACCGTTTACGCTCACTTTTATCATTAGTTACCTTGCTGTTTTTATAATTTCAGATTACAAAAAACCTTTATCTACTATCCATATACCACTTGTATCACCATCTCTTCGCCGAACTAGTGCACCTATACAATTTACCATTGTATTGGGTGTGTTGGGGACACAAGAGACTCTTTGTTATTTGGTTGCAGGGTTGCTTGAGAGAGACCATCTTCATCCTACGCCTCCTACGGATTGATAAACCTTAGGTCATCCACTTGAGGGAAATTTGCTACTGTCCTACAAACCTCTGCACTTGGAGGCCCAACAATGTCTACAAGAAGAAGGTTGTGTAGTAGACATCACTGCCCACCCACCACCCACTTAGTAGCCACTGTCGACGACTTAACCGACATGCTTGACTTCGGCTCCGAAGACTTCGACGGTATGGACGACGAAGCCGGAGACGAACAGGATCCACCGCCCTCGGGGCACTGGACCGCCACCTCATCATATGATATATACATGGTGGACACCCCCAAAGAAGCCAATGGCGACGAGACAGTGGAGGATGACCCCTCCAAGAAGCAACCCAAGCGCCGACATCAGCGGCGCCGCTCTAAGTCCCGCCACAGCAAGAGCAGTGATACCGGCACAGGAGATAATAACACTCCGGATAGCGCCGAAGACAACAACAATCCCCTCCAGCACGGTGCAGAGCTAGAGGACGAACAAGCTAGCCCTCCAGAGCAGGTAGCAGATGGAGAACCGGAGGATGACAATTACATGCCTCTCTCCGAAGACGAGGCGAGCCTCGGCGACGACGAGTTTATCGTGCCTGAGGACCCCGTCGAGCAAGAGCGCTTCAAGCGCCGGCTTATGGCCATGGCAAATAGCCTAAAGAAGAAACAACAACAGCTTCAAGCTAATCAAGACTTGCTAGAAGACAGGTGGACTGAAGTCCTTGCGGCCAAGGAGCATGAACTTGAGCGCCCGTCCAAGAGTTACCCAAAACGCAGGTTACTACCTCACCTCGAGGAGGAAGCATTGAAACCTCATTCACCAGTGTACGATGCGGCTGATCGGCCACTACGCGGCCGAGCCAGGGAGGCGTTTCAGCCTAAAGATCAGACTGCACCCCGTCGCCACTCAGTCAAAAATACTAAGGCCCGGGGCAACACAGAGGACCCGCGAGACATCTTGGACAGTAAGGCAAAAATCGCAAGGTCAATATATAGGACACGGGCACGTGCGCCCACACGGGACTATGATCGTCGCGTCGAATACACCAAGAGTAAATCCGGCTGGGCCGAATACAGCAGACAAGACTCATACGAACTACGTCGGGGTATAGCCCGGCACAGAGGTGCCGCACACCCCTATGCTTCACTGATGAAGTTATGAATCATGAATTCCCGGAGGGTTTCAAACCCGTAAATATCGAATCATGCGATGGCACAACAGATCCCGCTGTATGGATTGAAGATTTCCTCCTTCACATCCACATGGCTCGCGGTGATGATCTACATGCCATCAAGTACCTCCCACTAAAACTCAAAGGACCAGCTCGACATTGGCTGAATAGCTTGCCAGCAGATTCCGTTGGCAGTTGGGAGGATCTGGAAGATGCATTTCTTAACAACTTCCAGGGCACTTATGTGCGGCCGCCGGATGCTGATGACTTGAGCCACATAACGCAGCAGCCAGGGAAATCGGCCAGACAATTCTAGACACGGTTCCCGACTAAGAAAAATCAAATTGTAGACTGTCCGGATGCAGAGGCCCTAGCGGCATTCAAGCATAACATCCGCGACGAGTGGCTCACCCGCCACCTCAGCCAGGAGAAGCCGAAATCTATCGCAGCACTCACGACACTCATGACCCGCTTTTGTGCGGGCGAGGACAGCTGGCTGGCTTGTAGCAACAACACATCGAGGAATCCGGATACCTCGGATACCAAAGATGCTAATGGTAGGCAGCGCCGTAATAGACCATAGCACCGCAATAACGGCGATAACACCGAAGATACGATAGTTAATGCCAGATTCAGAGGCTCTAGATCCGGTCAGCGGAAAAAGTCATTTAAAAGAAATGCTCCGGCTCCGTCCAGTCTGGATCACATACTGGATCACTTGTGTCAAATCCACGGCACCCCGACAAGCCAGCCAATCACACCAACAGAGAATGCTGGGTGTTCAAGCAGGCCGGCAAGTTTAATGCCGAGAATAAGGACAAGGGGCCGCACAGCGATGACGAGGAGGAGCCCCGACCGCCAAACACAAGAGGACAGAAGGGGTTTCCCCCACAAGTGAAGACGGTGAACATGATATACGCAACCCACATTCCCAAGAGGGTGCGGAAGCATGCACTAAGGGACGTCTACGCGATGGAGCCTGTCGCCCCAAAGTTCAACCCATGGTCTGCCTGTTCGATCACCTTCGATCGCAGGGACCACCCCACTAGCATCCGTCATGGCGGATCCGACGCACTGGTCCTAGACCCCATCATTGACGGATTTCACCTCACTCGAGTCCTTATGGATGGCGGCAACAACCTGAACCTGCTTTATCAGGATACAATGCGAAAAATGCGTATCGATCCCTCGAGAATCAAACCCAGCAAAACCACCTTTAAAGGCGTCATCCCAGGTGTAGAGGCCCATTGCACAGGCTCAATCACACTGGAAGTGGTCTTCGGATCACTGGATAACTTCTGAAGCGAAGAGTTAATCTTCGACATCGTCCCGTTTTGCAGTGGCTATCATGCACTGCTCGGACGGACAACATTTGCAAAATTCAATGCAGTGCCGCATTACGCATACCTCAAGCTCGAGATGCCAGGACCCCGTGGGGTTATAACAGTAGATGGAAACACAGAACGCTCGCTCCGTACGGAAGAGCACACTGTGGCCCTTGCAGCAGAAGCACAAAGCAGCCTGTTCAGGTAGACCACTCATTCAGTGTCACAGCCCCCGGGCACCTTCAAGCGAGTCCGGAACAAGCTGCAATAGGATCGCCTGGCACGATCAGAGCTCGCCTAGCAATCCGGCCCCCGTCCCAGTCCCAGTCCCAGTGAAGCGATGAAATCCGCGCCGCGCATACATAACTAACATTGAAAATACCATGGACATAGGCGGGGGCACAATCAGGACACGCCCCACATTGTGGCTTAACCACACTAGGGGCTGTACACCTATGACATTCCTTTTCTCTTTCAGGGCCTAACTCTTCGGAAGCCCTTTCCGGCAGTACGATTGCCGGACACATTCCGGAAGCAACAACCAAGGCGGCAAGAAGCTAAGATGAACACCGGAACCACCAGTGGTCTCTAGTAATACTTGATATACCCGTTGAGGGAGTCCTGGATTAGGGGGTGTCCGGATGGCCGGACTATACCTTCAGCCGGACTCCTGGACTATGAAGATACAAGATTGAAGACTTCGTCCCGTGTCCGGAAGGGACCTTTCCTTGGCGTGGAAGGCAAGCTTGGGGATACGGATATGAAGATCTCCTACCATTGTAACCGACTCTATGTAACCCTAACCCTATCCGGTGTCTATATAAACCGGAGGGTTCTAGTCCGTAGGACAACATACACATCAACAATCATACCATAGGCTAGCTTCTAGGGTTTAGCCTCCTCGATCTCATGGTAGATCTACTCTTGTACTACCCATATCATCAATATTAATCAAGCAGGACGTAGGGTTTTACCTCCATCGAGAGGGCCCGAACCTGGGTAAAACTTCGTGTCCCTTGTCTCCTGTTACCATCCGTCCTAGATGCACAGTTCGGGACCCCCTACCCGAGATCCGTCGGTTTTGACACTGACATTGGTGCTTTCATTGAGAGTTCCTCTGTGTCGTCGCTGTTAGGCTCGATGGCTCCTGTGATAATCGATAGCGATGTAGTCCAGGGTGAGACCTTCCTCCCCGGACAGATCTTCGTCTTTGGCGGCTTCGCACTGCGGGCCAATTCGCTTGGCCGTCTGAAGCAGATCGAAAGCTACGCCCCTGGCCGTCAGGTCAGATTTGGAAGTTTTAACTACAGGGCTGACATCCGCGGGGACTTGATCTTTGACAGATTCGAGCCACTGCCGAGCGCGCCACACTGTCATGACGAGCATGATCTAGCTCTGCCGCCGAACAGTGCCCTAGAGGCCGCACCCGCATCGGCTCCGACCCTTAATTCGGAGCCAACTGCACTGATCGAGGATGGGCGGTTGGACGCCACCTTAGGGGCTGCGACCCCAATGGCGATTGAGCCAAGCACCAGCCCCGTACTCTGCGAGAATCGTGACTCCAAGGAGCCGGACTCCTCTCCAGACTCCGAACCCTCCGCGCCCCTGCCGATCATATCCGATTGGGCGCCGATCATGGAGTTCAATGCCGCGGACATCTTTCAGCACTCGCCTTTCGGCGATATCTTGAAGTCACTGAAGTCTCTCTCTTTATCAGGAGAGCCCTGGCCGGACTATGGTCAGCAAGGTTGGGGTACGGACGATGAAGAAATTCAAAGCCCACCCACCACCCACTTTGTAGCAACTGTCGACGACTTAACCGACATGCTCAACCTCGACTCCGAAGACATCGACGGTATGGACGCCGATGAAGGAGACGATGAAGAACCAGCACCTATTGGGCCCTGGAACGCCACCTCGTCACATGACGTATACATGGTGGACGCACCAAAAGATGACGACGGGGAGCGGAAGGACGCACCGAAGGCTTGTTCCCTCGAAAAGCAGTCAAAGCGGCGACGCAAGCACCGCCCCAAACCCCGCCCCGACAGAAATAGCGATCACACAGACCCAACGCTGGAGCAGGGCGAACCGCTGCCGAATAATGGCAATCCGGATAATCAAACCGAACAAACAAATCCTATCAAGGATCATGGTCCGGACGACATAACGCCGGACAGGCACCCGGAGCAGCAGACTGCCCGTAAAAGGCTTGTTGCCACCGCGAGGAGCCTGAAAAAGCAGAAGCAAAGGCTCAAGGCCGCGCAAGACACACTCCAATTCAGATGGAGTAAAATGCTCAGCACTGCAGCAAGGTACGGCGACGATCGCCCCTCCAAGAGCTACCCAAAGCGGAAGTTGCTACCTGAATTCGATGAGGAGGCCTCAGAACCCCCACAACCAAATATCGAAGCAACCACCTGGTCGGATGGACGACCCCTCTACCAATACAGAGCGGCATACAACGCCGCTCACCATACAACACGCAACCAATGCGAGGGCTCACACCCAAAGAACGGTGTAACAAGATCCATCTATGGACCACGCAAGCGCGCCCCAGCATACAATGCAATACAACAAACATCCGAACAGCACAGTACACCCAGCTACAGGGGTGCCGCACACCCCCTATGTTTCACCGATGAGGTGCTGGACCACGAATTTCCAGAAGGATTCAAGCCCGTAAACATAGAGGCATACGACGGAACAAGAGACCCTGGGGTCTGGATTGAGGACTACATCCTTCATATTCATATGGCTCGAGGAGATGATCTCCATGCCATCAAGTACCTACCCCTCAAGCTCAAAGGGCCAGCTCATCACTGGCTCAAAGGCCTCCCCAAAAGCTCCATCAGAAGTTGAGAAGAGCTCGAAGACGCCTTTCAGGAAAATTTTCAAGGGACTTATGTCCGACCTCCGGATGCGGACGATTTGAGTCATATAACTCAACAGCCCGGAGAGTCAGCCCGAAAGCTTTGGAACAGGTTTCTTACTAAAAAGAACCAGATTGTCGACTGTCCGAACGCCGAAGCCTTAGCAGCTTTCAAGCATAGCGTCCGTGATAAATGGCTCGCCAGACACCTCGGCCAAAATAAGCCGAGAACGATGGCCGCATTAACAAACCTCATGACCCGCTTTTGCACGGGGGAGGACAGGTGGCCAGCCAGATGCAGCACCAGCGACCCCAGTACATCTGAAGTTAGAGATGGAAATGGGAAATCACGGCGCAACAACAATAACAAACGCTGGAATAAAGAAGACGACACGAAGGGCGCGGCAGTAAACGCCGGATTCAAAAGCTCTCGGCCAGGTCAAAAGCCGCCTAAAGGCACCAGGGATGAACTGTCCAGCCTCAACAAAATTCTGGACCAAATATGTCAGATCCATAGTACCCCTGGTAAACCTGCTAATCATACCCACAGAGAATGTTGGGTCTTCAAGCAGTTCGGCAAGCTCAATGCCGTACATAAGGGGGAGGATACACCAAGTGAAGACGAGGACGAGCCTCCCAAGCAAGACACGGCGGAACAAAAGAAATTTCCACCTGAAGTCAAAACAGTAAACGTGTTACACATAATCAAGGGAAAAAACAATACGGCACTCCCAGGAAAGTATACCCAAGTGCCTATCACTATGAAGTCCTGCCACTGGTCATCTCAACCAATCACTTTCGACCATCGCGATTACTCAGCAAGTATCCGACATGCAGGATGGGCTGCCCTAGTATTAGGCCCAGTAATTGGCGGATATCACTTCACAAGGGTCTTGATGGACGGCGGCAGTAGCCTAAACCTAATATATCAGGATACAATCCGCAGGATGGGGTTAGACCCAACACAAATTCGCCATAGCAATACTACCTTTAAAGGAGTAACGCCAGGCCCAGGGGCTCGTTGTACGGGCTCCCTCTTACTACAAGTTATATTCGGCTCCCCTGATAACTTCCGTCGCGAGCATTTAACTTTCCACATCCCTCTGTTTCAAAGTGGCTATCAAGCACTACTCGAACGCGAAGCTTTCGCTCGCTTTAATGCAATACCGCACTACGCCTCCCTCACACTCAAGATGCCCGGTCCACGTGGCATCATTATAGTGCACAGAAATATCAAGCAATCTCTGCGCGCCGAAGAGAGTGAGGCTGCCTTGGCCGCCGCACACTAAAGGCGTCCGGACAAATGAAAGCATCCAATAGGTCGTCAAGACCTCAAATACAACTAATGAAGTCCGGCGCCGCTATTTATATGGAAATAAGTGGTCACACCCCTATTTGTCAATACAAGGGGCTCAACGCACGCAGACAAGTGGCAATTTCTTATCATCTTGAATTACACATGATTTCTTTAAAAACTATCTTTTTTGCATGACAACTTTTTCACTTAACTTCCTCTCTTTTACAGACGATCATCATGCTACACCCGTCCAGGATACGGCACAACGGAGACACAGGCGCAAACGTGCAACAGGGACCCGCTCCAAGGATTCTTTTTAGATTAAGACCCTGCGTAAACCTTTTTTACTGTCTCTTGTTGATACATATCCACCGTTGAGAAGGATGCTGACGTCTTGGCATGTGGCCACGCCAGAACAATGCACGTACCTGGACACAAGGGGCTTCTTACAAAGGCCATTATTTAGGCCCAGTTTATACCACAAAGACCAAATACCTTAGGGAGTGTTCGGCGTCGCGAGTTTGGCCCTATATGCATCAGCTCTGAATCATTGTCTTTGGTCAAATGTTGGGTTTGCCCGGCTCCTATGTTTTGGTGCCTTATGTTCCGCTTTACCGGCTAAGGTAGCACCAGGAGAACTACTATGATTGTGCCCTGGTTCATCCGGACGAGCACCTCAGTAGAGAAAGCCGAAAACTGACTGTCATGATATAGCGTGAGACTGGTCAACCACTCGATGACCCGTGGGAATGTTAGAATTCCTCCGCCTTAACGAAGGGCCATTTTCCGGCCAGGCATGTACACACCCCGGAACCGGGAGAGTGCGGAGCCACCAGGGGCTATCTAGTAGCCCCACTGTCAAACTCCTATGGCTAAGTGAAAGTGCTAAAGCATTATAGTCCGGTTGCCTCGCTCGCTCCACTATCACCTCCTTAATAGGACCAAGACGTTGGGTTAAGTGTGAACGTGTGTTTTTGCGAGCACCTCCGCATTATATGCATGGGGGCTGAAGCCAACGGCTGTAATCTTTCAGGTTATACACATGTATACATAAACGGCCGCCCAGGAGGCATCATATTACTTTCAGGCAAAAGTATAAAAATAGTCTTATAAAAATTTATAAAAGCATTTCGCTTACAGTGAGATTACATATCACTCAAACATAATATTTTTTGAGCACCGGGTCTCTATCAAACGGGCACCCTCAAGAACTTCTTCAAAGTAGTGCTCAGCAGCCCTTCGACCTATGGCCGAATCCCGCGCTGCAACAGTGGTAGCATCCATCTCCGCCCAGTATGTTTTAACACAGGCAAATGCCATCCGTGCGCCCTCTATGCACGCCGACCTCCTCATCACATTGATGCGCGGCACCACATCAAGGACCTGCTGCACCAAGCTGAAATAGCTGTTTGGTTTTGACCTTCCCGACCACAGCTGATCCACAACAGACCTCATAGAGAGTCCGGACAACCTGTTTAGTTCGGCCCATTCGGCTAATTGGTCAGTCAATGAAAGTGGACGCTCGGGAGAATGGAATTGTCTCCAAAACAGCTGGTCTACTCCACGGTCTGTCTGACCCTGGAAGTACTTGGCCGCATCGGCAGCGCTCGCCGCCAAATCCATATACACATCCTCCGAACTCCATAGCCGATCCAGAGGAGCATACTGTGGATCTCCGAATTTCCTCCGCAACATAAAGGATTTCCCAGCTACAATACCCCCGGCTTCCCGCAGCTCCTGCTTCTTTGCCCTCATAGCAGAGCGGAGATCCTTTTTCATCGCAGCAGCCTTCTCAAGGTCCGATGCCTTCGCTTGGTTTTCCTTTTCAAGAACCCGGCACCGGTCGGCGGAGGCTTTTAATTCCACAACCATCTTGGCCATCTTGTCTCGGGTCTCGCCATGCGCGGCCTTCCCGGCCTGCAACTCTTCGGCCGCCTTCACAGCAGCCGCATTACCTAACCTCGCTTGTTCCTTGGCTCGGGCAAGTTCTGCCCACATGGCTTCAACAGTGGCAGCTCCATCTGCAGTCACAACATATTTAAGGTACTGGCATCATGCTGCTCTTTCTATGTGGCGTTTACCAGATATTGGTACTTACCCTGTGCCTCGTCAAGCCTTTTGTTAACAAGCTTGATGTCGGCGTCTGCCGCATCCAACTGCCGTTCTAAATGGGAAAACTCGCTAGTCCGACTAGCCACTGGAGCTTCCATCACTTGCACATAAAGGCAGTATGGTTATTTCCTGGGAATATGATCCTCTGTTCGTCGTTGTTTCCGACGACAACCAGAGTCTCAGGGGCTACTATCTACACAGGGCACACCTAACAGGTGCAGGGTTATCATACATTCTTTTACGTACCTCAAAGCCTGTCAGTAGACTCATAAAAGCTTCATGCATTCCGCTTTTGGCGGACGATATTCTCTCCATCATGAGCACACGGTGTTCATCTGAGATGGCCGCTCGCCCCACCAACTCCCTCAGAACATCCGATCGCACACTAGACGGTGCCGGACTCTTTTGTCTGTTCTCTTCGGGAGCCAGACATTGGGAGCTTCGGGGGTCAATGGGATTATCTTCTGGCCTCACCAGGCTCGGAGAGGCCCTCCGCAACAACACTTCAGGGTCGCCCGCTTCTGGAGCGGAGGACTCCGGAGGAGGTGTCTCGCTGTCCATCATCTCTGGAAGAAGATCCCCCGAAGATGAGCTAATTTGAGAGGGGCTAAGGCCCGAACTGCAAAATATATGCGGTGGTTATTGTCTCAGACGAAAAATGGCATATCTGTACTATTAAAGGTACTTCAGGTCACTCATGACTCGTGGGAGAATTGATCCCCCCGCGGACTTTGTGCGGCAACAGCGCCCCCCCGAGGTAGGGCCCTCCGTGGGAGACTTCTTCTCCCGTTTGGAAGCTTCGGCTTCTGAATCCCCGGGCGCAGTCCTTTTCCTCTTATGGTCGCCTTCCTTCATGGAGACACTCACTCCCTCGGTTAGAGTGGGCAGCGTTGGGGGCCCGCGTACGCTCGCATTATCCTCCACAGTATCTTCCTTCAAGGTCTCCGGGCAAGGTGCGGTCTGGAGCATCTTTTCCAATACCGGATTTTCCAAACCCTCAGGGAGGGGGGCCGAACACCGAATCAACTTCGCCTTTGTTAGCCAGTCCTGGTCAAAAAGCAAACTCTCAGAGATAACTTCGTAACAAAGTAGAGAAAGTATGTTCGGCCGGAAGATGCCTTACCTGTTCGGCGGTGCGGTTGCTACTCAGGCCCACATCCTCGGTGATTTCCGGACACTCCATCTGAGGTCCGAAGAATGACTTGTACATCTCCCCATGCGTCAGGCCGAGAAAATTTTGAATGGCATGCGGTTCCTCAGGATTGAACTCCCACAGGCGAAGAGGCCGGCGTTTGCAAGGCTGGACTTGACGAACCAGCATAACCTGTATCACCGCAACCAAACTGAAATCTCCATTGAAGAGATCTCGAATGCGGCCTTGCAGTATAGGCACGTCCTTAGCTGGCCCCCAGCTCAGACCTCTGCTGATCCATGACATTAGTTGTGGTGGGGGGCCCGAGCGGAAAACAGGGGGGCCCGCCCACTTGGCACTTCTAGGAGCTGTGATGTAGAACCACTCCTATTGCCACAATTCAGACACCTCTGGGATAGAACCTTTGGGCCACGGAGCTCCCGTCATCTTGTGTATTAAGGCACCTCCACACGCTGCAGGCCCCCCCTCGATCAGCTTCGGATTCACTTCAAAGGTCTTAAGCCATAGGCCAAAGTGAGGGGTAACCCGGAGGAAGGCCTCGCACACGATAATAAATGTCGTGATATGAAGAAAGGAGTCCGGAGCTAGATCATGAAAATCTAGCCCATAGTAAAACATCGAACCCCTGACGAAAGGATCCAGGGCAAGACCTAGACCTCGGAGGAAGTGGGAAACGAACACGATGTTCTCGTTGGGTTCGGGGGTGGGCACGGCCTGCCCTCGGGGAGGCAGCCGATGCAAAATCTCGGCGGTCAGATATCTGGCCTCCCTCAACTTCTTGATGTCTTCTTCTGTGACGGAGGAAGGCATCCATCGGCCTTGAAGGCTAGATCCGCACCTGACCTGAACTTCGGGTGTTTGAGCTTGAGGTGGGGGAAGGATTCGATTGAGCACAGGAGGGAAAAATAAAAGCCTTGTCCCCTTTATAAAGAGGGTGAATATCAAGCATCCTCTCCGTGTCCGCTTGGACTTGCCTATAATCTAGGAGTCCTAGAAGCGGTTGGGTTACCCACGACCGTATTGATGAGAATCCCGGAATAAGGGGACACGATCTCTGCTTTAACAAGATGTGCCAAGGAAACCGCCTCGCATAACGCGCTGATATGGGACAGTAAAACGGTTCGAATAAAAGCTTGGCCGTGGTGTGATGTCACACTATGGAATACGTCAGCAGATTAGATTTGTGTAAATATTATTCTCTCTATGGCAATATGTGGAAACTTGTTTTGCAGAGCCGGACACTATCTTTGTGTTCAAAATCTTCTATGAAGTACTTGGAGGAGGAACCCGCCTTGCAATGCCGAAGACAATATGTGCGCCGGACTCGTCGTCATTGAAGCCTGGTTCAGGGGCTACTGAGGGAGTCCTGGATTAGGGGGTGTCCAGATGGCCGTACTATACCTTCAGCCGGACTCTTGGACTGTGAAGATACAAGATTGAAGACTTCGTCCCGTGTTTGGAAGGGACCTTTCCTTGGCGTGGAAGGCAAGCTTGGCGATACGGATATGAAGATCTCCTACCATTGTAACCGACTCTATGTAACCCTAACCCTATCCGGTGTCTATATAAACCGGAGGGTTCTAGTCCGTAGGACAACATACACATCAACAATCATACCATAGGCTAGCTTCTAGGGTTTAGCCTCCTCGATCTCGTGGTAGATCTACTCTTGTACTACCCATATCATTAATATTAATCAAGCAGGACGTAGGATTTTACCTCCATCGAGAGGGCCCGAACCTGGGTAAAACTTCGTGTCCCTTGTCTCCTGTTACCATCCGGCCTAGACGCACAGTTCGGGACCCCCTACCCGAGATCCGCCGGTTTTGACACCGACACCCATTTTCACTATTTATGCATAGCTTGCCCTGGGATAGGACATTTTGAATTGTCCTACTTTATGCTTATTGCACTACTTGTACCAGTACGCTTCGACGTATTATTCAAATAACAATGCATATCATTAATCTGTCATTGCATTATTTAAGTTTTTCTCTTTTCTCTTATATGTCCATTTACGACAATTCGCACTCGCACGTTCGGGTATGGTCAGTACGCCAGGGGCTCTCGTTTACCCCACAATACAATGCAGGAAGTCCGAACACTTTCGACAGTGCGGCACCCCGAACTTATAGCATTATATGCATCAGCTCCGAATCATGTCTTTGGTCAAATGTTGGGTCGCCTGACTCCCATGCTTTGGTACCTTACGTTCCGCTATATCATCTAAAGTAGCAGTGGGAGAACTACTGCGATTGTGTCCCGGTTCTTCCGGACGAGCACCTCAGTAGAGAAAGCCAAAAACTGACTGTCATGATAAGGCGAGAGACTGGTCGCTGTTCGAGAGGTCTCAAGTCCTTAAAGACTTTTTCCGCTTCGGGCGAGGAGTCGGCCTTGTCCGGCTTAGGCGTGTATAGCGCCCCAAATTCGGCCCTCCGAATACCAGGGGCTTCGCCAAAAAATTAAAATCATAGACTTCTATGGCTAAGTGAGACTGATAAAGCATTATAGTCCGATTGCCTGGTTCGTTGCGCTGAACACCTCCCTTGAAGGACCCTAAATTGGGGGTAAAGAGTGTTCAGATTTACCTCGAACACCCCAGTACTAGTTACATGGGGGTAGAAGCCAACGACTGGCCAACTCTCAGATTTTATAAAAATGGCCGCACAGAAGGTAATATTTTAAATTAAGAAAGCGTCGCATGGCGCAAAAGAAGTCGTTTCATATTACAGGATCACATGGGCATGTTCATTCAAAAATTACATCCTTGGCACACTCATCTTCCACTAAGCGGGAACCCTTCATGATGCACTCATAGTAATTCTCAGGGCAGTGATGCTCCTTGACCTCCGGCGGCCCCTCCTTCACCAGCTTCATGGCGTCCAGCTTCGCCCAGTGCACCTTCGCCCGGGCAAAAGCCCTGCATGCACCTTCGATGCGGACGGACCGCTTGATGACTTCAAGCCATGGTCAGGCTTCCACAAGCTGCCTCACCAGACCGAAGTAGCTGCCGAACAGGGGCTCACCAGGCCACATCCGGACTATAAGGCCCCTCATGGCCTGTTTGGCCGCCTTGTGAAGTTTGACCAACTGCTTCAGTTTGTCGCTCAAGGACACGGGGTGTTCGGTCCCAGTATACTGAGACCAGAACAACTTCTCCGCTGAGATCCCTTCCTTAGCCCGGTAAAACTCCGCGGCATCCAGTACACTGCGGGGAAGATCTGCAAACGCTCCTGGAGAGCTCCGAACTCGGGTAAGAAAAAGGAAAGTCTCCTTCACATGCTTGCTTTGCATATTGAATGCCTTACCCGCTGCTATCTTCTTCGCCGTGTCAATCTCCTGGAGGGCCTTGTGGGCTTCGGCCTTGGCGCTCCAGATGCTTTCAAGCACCTGCGCGAGCTCGGACTCTCACGTCTTGGAGTCAAGCTCCAAGGACTCGTGCTTTTTGGTGAGAGCCTCGAGCTCTTGCTGCACTTCACCTACTCGGGCTTCTTGTTTCTCCTGTTCCAGGCGTTCTTTGGCCGCTTTGTCTTCGGCCTCAGATACCGCCTTCCTCAGGGTCTCCACCTCGGCCGTGGCCCCTGACAAATTCATGATGATCCTATTACTTTACACCCAAACTTCTTTTTAACTATATAGACGGGCGTATATCTTACCTTTGCTCTCTTTGAGCTGCCCCTTGGTGAGGCTGAGCTCGTCCTCGGACCGCTTCAGGGCCTACTTCAGCGCAGAGACCTCCGCAGTACGTGCAGCAGCAACCAGCAGTGAAGTCTGCACATACACATAGACATACTCTAATTAGACTCCTGAGTTATAATTTGATCCTCTATTCAGCTTTTCTTCACGAACACCGAACAGAGCATCAGGGGCTACTATCTATGTGGTAATATTTTCTTATATTTTGAATGCTTACCTCAAAGCCTTTTAGGAGGCTGGTGCAAGCTTCAGTCAGTCCATTTTTGGCGGATTGAACCTTCTCGACCACCACACTCATGATAGTGGGGTGCTCTTCTGCGATGGAAGCGCTGGGAAGCGCTTCCAGCAGGGTGTCCGATGCCTCTGGTTGGACAGAGGACACCGACATGGATGGTTGGCCCCCCTTAATGGGGGACCGCCTGCCGGAGTCCGGAACCATCGAAGGTTCCGGCGCAGTGTCCGGCTGGGGCCCGAACTCGAAGCCCGCAGGAGCCTCGCTCCCTTGGTACCCAGGGTCCAGGAGGTCGCCGTGAAGCGCCCCTAGGATCACCTCCCCTTGGCTCGGTGCCTTTTGAGACAACACCTCGGCGTTGTCCGTAGGGCGAGTGGTGGAAGCCGTCGGAGGAGAACCGCTGTTCATATCCGACGAGTCCAAAGAGCCGCTCGACGAGGGTACGTCGAGATGAGCTCGGGACGGACTGCATAATCATGTTCGGCATGAGGAAAGGCAGTACAATAAAACATACCATGAAGCACTATGGTGTCCGAACACTTACGACTTCGCCAGGGGCTTGTCCCTGGGTAGCCACTCATCGCCGTTGTCGACGGCCGTCGTGGCACAGTCCGGAGGGAGGGTCTTTCCCTTCTTGGACCCTTCGGCCTCCCCGGATGGGTCGGCCTTCCTTTTCTTGTCTCCCCCGGCTGGGGGGGGGGGAGAGGTTTTCTCCTCCTCCTCATTTCCGTGGGAGGAGTGCGTGTCGGAGTAATCGGACGATGAACCTGATGTAACCTTGCGCTGGAGACACTTTCGGGTCCCTGTGGCCTTCTTTTCCGGCACCTCGTAAGGTGCCGGAGTCAGCATCTTCGTTAGAAGAGCGTCTGCAGGATCTTCGGGCAGGGGGGCTGGGTAATCAAGCTGCTCCACTGTCTCTATCTAGTCTTGTTAATGACATGAAAGCTTAGATCCAGCACATAACTAAACCAGGGCGAGTAAATACCCTGAGAGATATAAAAGCCTACCGGATGGGCGCGGTGCTTTGCGCTGAGTCCGCGGTCCTCGGTAAGGGAGGGAGGGAGGGAGGCATCTCGGCGCCCTTGAATAGCACCCTCCAGACGTCCTCGTGCGTCGTGTCATAGATCTCTCGCAGTGTCTGGTGCTTGGCCGAGTCGAACCCCCACAAAACAAATGCCCGTCATTGGCACGAAAGGATCCAGCGGAAGAGCATAACCTGGACCACGTTGACGAGCTTGATTTTCTTGTTCGTTATGTTCTAGATGCAGGTCTGGAGTCCGGTCAGCTCTACCGCGGAACCCCAGGACAGACCCTTATTTTTCCAGGAGGTGAGCCGCGTGGGGATTCCAGATCGAAATTTGGGGGCCGCCACCCAGTTGGAGTCACGCGGCTCGGTGATGTAGAACCATCCCGATTGCCACCCCTTTATGGTATCCACGTAGGTGCCCTCGAGCCAGGTGACATTAGGCATCTTGCCCACCATGGCGCCTCCGCACTCTGCTTGCTGGCCACCCACCACCTTCGGTTTGACATTGAAGGTTTTCAGCCATAGGCCGAAGTGGGGCCTAATGCGGAGGAAGGCCTCGCACACGACGATAAACACCGAGATGTTGAGGATGAAATTGGGGGCCAGGTCATGGAAATCCAGCCTGTAGTAGAACATGAGCCTGCGGACAAACTGGTGGAGAGGAAATCCCAGTCTGCGAACGAAATGGGTAAGAAAACTACCCTCTCATGGGGTTCGGGCATGGGGACGATCTGCCCCGCATTTGGCAGCCGGTGCATGATATTCGCGGCCAAGTATCTGGCTTCCTGTAACTTTTTGATGTTCTCCTCCGTGACGGAGGAGACCATCCACTTGCATCCTGCTCCGGACATGATTAGAGTGGTTCGAGAAGAAGAACGCGAGCTTGGGCGCTAGAGCTTGAGTGTGCGGGAATGGGTAAGCGAGAAGGAAGAAGGCGTGGGTGAAAAAAGTAAATCTTTGTCCCTTTATAAGGGCGGAGGAGGCGATGAGTCTTCCCACTTGCCTGGGAAAAACCGCTTATTCCCCAGGCGCCGTAATTGATGGCGCGGTTGGGTTACCCATGCCCGTATTGATGAGAATCCCGTGAGAAGGGGAACACGATCTGTGCTTTGATAATACGTATCAAGAAAACCGCCTCGCGATATGTGCGGAGCTGGTTGAGAAAAGCGGTTCGAATAATAACCGGGCCATGGTGTGATGTCATGCTGTCAAAACATGTCAGGAGATTAGATTTGTGGAAATATTATTCTCTCTACGGTGGTATGTGGAACTTATTTTGCAGGGTCGGACACTATCCTTGCATTCAAACTCTTCCATGGTGTATTCGGAGGAGGAACCCGCCTTGCAATGCCGAAGACAACACTGTGCACCGGACTCATCGTCATTGAAGCCTCGTTCAGGGGCTACTGAGGGAGTCTTGGATTAGGGGGTCTCCGAACGGCCGGACTATATCCTTTGGCCGAACTATTGGACTATGAAGATACAAGATTGAAGACCTCGTCCCATTTCCGGATGGGACTCTACTTGGCGTGGAAGGCAAGCTAGGCAATACGGATATGTATATCTCCTCCTTTGTAACCGACCTTGTGTAACCCTAAGCCCCCTCCGGTGTCTATATAAACTGGAGGGTTTTAGTCCGTAGGACAACAGACAATCATACCATAGGCTAGCTTTTAGGGTTTAGCCTCTCTGATCTCGTGGTAGATCGACTCTTGTAATACTCATATCATCAAGAACAATCAAGCAAGACATAGGGTATTACCTCCATCAAGAGGGCCCGAACCTGGGTAAACATCATGTCCCCTGCCTCCTGTTACCATCTGCCTTAGACACACAGTTCGGGACCCCCTACCCGAGATCTGCCGGTTTTGACACCGACAGTCAGTCTTCTTCTTGAAGATCCATTTATTCTTGATGGCTTGCCGATCATCGGGCAAGTCAACCAAAGTCCACACTTTGTTCTCATACATGGATCCCATCTCAAATTTCATGGCCTCAAGCCATTTTGCGGAATCTGGGCTCATCATCGCTTCCTCATAGCTCGTAGGTTCGTCATGGTCTAGTAACATAACCTCCAGAACAGGATTACCGTACCACTCTACTGCGGATCTTACTCTTGTTGACCTACAAGGTTCATTAGTAGTTTGATCTGAAGTCACATGATCATCATCATCAGCTTCCTCACTGATTGGTGTAGGAGTCAGAGGAACAGATTTCTGTGATGAACTACTTTCCAATAAGGGAGCATGTATAGTTACCTCATCAAGTTCTACTTTCCTCCCACTCACTTCTTTCGAGAGAAACTCCTTCTCTCGAAAGGATCCATTCTTAGCAACGAATGTCTTGCCATCGGATTTGTGATAGAAGGTGTACCCAACGGTCTCCTTTGGGTATCCTATGAAGACACATTTCTCCGATTTGGGTTCGAGCTTATCAGGTTGAAGATTTTTCACATAAGCATCGCAACCCCAAACTTTAAGAAACGACAACTTTGGTTTCTTGCCAAACCACAGTTCATAAGGTGTCGTCTCAACGGATTTAGATGGTGCCCTATTTAACGTGAATGCAACCGTCTCTAAAGCATAACCCCAAAACGATAGCGGTAAATCAGTAAGAGACATCATAGATCGCACCATATCTAGTAAAGTACGATTACAACGTTCGGGCACACCATTACGCTATGGTGTTCCGGGTGGCGCGAGTTGCGAAACTATTCTGTATTCTTTCACAAACTCGTAACTCAAATATTCTCCTCCACGATCAGATCGTAGAAACTTTATTTTCTTGTTATGATGATTTTCCACTTCACTCTGAAATTCTTTGAACTTTTCAAATGTTTCAGACTTATGTTTCATCAAGTAGATATACCCATATCTGCTCAAATCATCTGTGAAGGTCAGAAAATAACGATACCCGCCGCGAGCCTCAACATTCATCGGACCACATACATCAGTATGTATGATTTCCAACAAATCTGTTGCTCGCTTCATAGTTCCGGAGAACATCATTTTAGTCATCTTGCCCATGAGGCATGGTTCGCAAGTACCAAGTGATTCATAATCAAGTGATTCCAAAAGTCCATCAGAATGGAGTTTCTTCATGCCCTTTACAACAATATGACCTAAACAGCAGTGCTACAAATAAGTTGCACTATCATCATCAACTCTGCATCTTTTAGCTTCAATATTATGAATATGTGTATCACTACTATCGAGATCCATAAAAAATAGACCAATCTTCAAGGGTGCATGACCATAAAGATATTACTCATATAAATAGAACAACCATTGTTCTCATATTTAAATGAATAACCATCAAGCATCAAACAAGATTCAGATATAATGTTCATGTTCAACGCTGGCACCAAATAACAATTATTCAGGTCTAGAACTAACCCCGAAGGTTGATGTAGAGGTAGCGTGCCGAACGCGATCACATCGACTTTGGAACCATTTCCCACGCGCATCGTCACCTCGTCCTTAGCCAATCTTCGCTTAATTCGTAGTCCCTGTTTCGAGTTGCAAATATTAGCAACAAAATCAGTATCAGATACCCAGGTGCTACTGCGAGCATTAGTAAGGTACACATCAATAACATGTATATCACATATACGTTTGTTCACCTTGCCATCCTTCTTATCCGCCAAATACTTGGGGCATTTCTGCTTCTAGTGACCAGTCCCTTTGCAGTAGAAGCACTCAGTCTCAGGCTTAGGTCCAGACCTGGGCTTCTTCACTTGAGCATCAATTTGCTTGCTGTTCTTCTTGAAGTTCCCCTTCTTCCCTTTACCCTTTTTCTTGAAACTGGTGGTCTTGTTGACCATCAACACTTGATGCTCCTTCTTGATTTCTACCTCCGCAACCTTTAGCATCGCGAAGAGCTCGGGAATTGTCTTATCCACCCCTTGCATATTATAGTTCATCACGAAGCTCTTGTAGCTTGGTGGCAGTGATTGAAGAATTCTGCCAATGACACTATCATCCGGAAGATTAACTCCAAGTTGAATCAAGTGATTGTTACACCCAGACATTTTGAGTATATGCTCGCTGACAGAACTATTCTCCTCCATCTTGCAGCAGTAGAACTTATTGGAGACTTCATATATCTCAATCTGGGCATTTGCTTGAAATATTAACTTCAACTCTTTGAACATCTCATATGCTCCATGACGTTCAAAACGTTGTTGAAGTCCCGGTTCTAAGCCGTAAAGCATGACAAACTGAACTATCGAGTAGTCATCAGCTTTGCTCTGCCAGACGTTCATAACATCTGGCGTTGCTCTTGCAGCGGGTTTGGCACCTAGCGGTGCTTCCAGGACGTAATTCTTCTGTGCACCAATGAGGATAATCCTCAAGTTACGGACCCAGTCCGTGTAATTGCTACCATCATCTTTCAACTTTGCTTTCTCAAGGAACGCATTAAAATTCAACGGAACAACAGCATGGGCCATCTATCTACAACAACATAGACATGCAAAATACTATCAGGTACTAAGTTCATGATAAATTAAAGTTCAATAAATCATATTACTTAAGAACTCCCACTTAGATAGACATCCCTCTAATCATCTAAGTGATCACGTGATCCATAACAACTAAACCATGTCCGATCATCACGTGAGATGGAGTAGTTTTCAATGGTGAACATCACTATGTTGATCCTATCTACTATATGACTCACGCTCGACCTTTTGGTCTCAGTGTTCCGAGGCCATTTCTACATATGCTAGGCTCGTCAAGTTTAACCTGAGTATTCTGCGTGTTCAAAACTGGCTTGCACCCATTGTATGTGAACGTAGAGCTTATCACACCCGCTCATCACATGGTGTCTCAGCACGGCGAACTTTCGCAACGGTGCATACTCAGGGAGAACACTTATACCTTGAAATTTAGTGAGAGATCATCTTATAATGCTACCGTCGATCTAAGCAAAATAAGATGCATAAAAGATAAACATCACATGCAATCAATATAAGTGATATGATATTGCCATCATCATCTTGTGCCTTTGATCTCCATCTCCAAAGCACCGTCATGATCACCATGGTCACCGGCGCGACACCTTGACCTCCATCGTAGCATCGTTGTCGTTTCGCCAACTATTGCTTCTACGACTATCGCTACCGCTTAGTGATAAAGTAAAGCCAATACATGGCGATTGCATTTCATACAATAAAGCGACAACCATATGCATCCCGCCAGTTGCCGATAACTCGGTTACAAAACATGATCATCTCATACAATAAAATTTAGCATCATGTCTTGACCATATCACATCACCACATGTCCTGCAAAAACAAGTTAGACATCCTCTACTCTGTTGTTGCAAGTTTTACGTGGCTGCTACGGGCTGAGCAAGAACCATTCTTACCTACACATCAAAACCAAAATGATATTTCGTCAAGTATGTGTTGTTTAACCTTCACAAGGACCCGGCGTAGCCACACTCGATTCAACTAAAGTTGGAGAAACTGACACCTGCCAGCCACCTGTGTGCAAAGCACGTCGGTAGAACCAGTCTCGCGTAAGCGTACACGTAATGTCGGTCCGGGCCGCTTCATCCAACAATACAGCCAAATCAAAGTATGACATGTTGGTAAGCAGTATGACTTGTATCGCCCACAACTCACTTGTGTTCTACTCGTGCATATAACATCTACGCATAAACCTGGCTCGGATGCCACTGTTGGGGAACGTAGTAATTTCAAAAAAAATCCTACGAACACGCAAGATCATGGTGATGCATAGCAACGAGAGGGGAGAGTGTCGTCCATGTACCCTCGTAGACCGTAAGCGGAAGCGTTATGAGAATGCGGTTGATGTCATCGTACGTCTTCACGATCCGACCGATCCAAGTACCGAACGCACGGCACCTCCGAGTTCAGCACACGGTCAGCTCGGTGACATCCCACAAACTCTGATCCAGCAAAGCTTCGAGGAAGAGTTCCGTCAGCATGACTGCGTGATGATGGTGATGATGATGATGCTACCGACGCAGGGCTTCGCCTAAGCATCGCTACGATATGACCAAGGTGGATTATGGTTGAGGGGGCACCGCACACGGCTAAAAGATCAACTACTCAACTTGTGTGTCTTGGGGTGCCCCCTGCCCCCGTATATAAAGGAGCAAGGGGGGAGGCCGGCCGGCCCTAGCAGGGCGCGCCAAGAGGAGGAGTCCTCCTCCTAGTGGGAGTAGGACTCCCCTTTCCTAGTCCCACTAGGAGGGGGAAGGAAGGAGTGGGAGAGGGAAAAGGCAAGGGGGGCGCCGCCCCCTTCCTTGTCCTATTCGGACTCAAGAGGAGGGGGCGCGTGGCCTGCCCTAGCCGGCCCCTCTCTCTCTCCACTAGGGCCCATCAAGGCCCATTAACCCCCGGGGGGTTCTGGTAACCCCCCCGGCACTCTGGTAAAATCCCGATTTTTTTCACCCGGAACTTTTTTGATGTCCAAATACAGGCTTCCAGTATATCAATCATTATGTCTCGACCATTTCGACACTCCTCGTCATGTCCATGATCATATTCGGTACTCCGAACTACCTTCGGTACATCAAAACCCATAAACTCATATTACCGATCGTCACCGAACTTTAAGCGTGCGGACCCTACGGGTTCGAGAACTATGTAAACATGACCGGGACTCGTCTCCGGTCAATACCAATAGCGGAACCTGGATGCTCATATTGGCTCCTACATATTCTACGAAGATCTTTATCGGTCAAACCGCATAACAACATACATTGTTCCCTTTGTCATCGGTATGTTACTTGCCCGAGATTCGATTGTCGGTATCTCAATACCTAGTTCAATCTCGTTACCGGCAAGTCTCTTTACTCATTCCGTAATGCATCATCCCGCAACTAACTCATTAGTTGCATTGCTTGCAAGGCTTATAGTGATGTGCATTACCGAGAGGGCCCAGAGATACCTCTTTGACAATCGGAGTGACAAATCCTAATCTCGATCTATGCCAACCCAACAAGTACCTTCGGAGACACCTGTAGAGCACCTTTAAATCACCCAGTTACATTGTGACGTTTGGTAGAACACAAAGTGTTCCTCCGATATTCGGGAGTTGCATAATCTCATAGTCATAGGAACATGTATAAGTCATGTAGAAAGCAATAGCAATATACTAAACGATCAAATGCCAAGCTAACAGAATGGGTCAAGTCAATCACATCATTCTCTAATGATGTGATCCCGTTAATCAAATGACAACTCATGTCTATGGCTAGGAAACTTAACCATCTTTGATTCAACGAGCTAGTCAAGTAGAGTCATACTAGTGACACTTAGTTTGTCTATATATTCACACATGTACTAAGTTTTCGGTTAATACAATTCTAGCATGAATAATAAACATTTATCATAATATAAGGAAATATAAATAACAACTTTATTATTGCCTCTAGGGCATATTTCCTTCACTGATGTCCTAGCAGCCGAAGAACACAGTGTCAATCGCCTAGCCAAAAGCTACCCGAAGTGCAAATTACTGCCTCAGTTCGATGACGAGGCGCAGGAGCACATACCATCATCGCGCAATGCGGCTGACCGACGACCCCATGGTCAGGATAAAGCGGCAACTCAAGCCGAACGCCAGCCAGCCCCGTCTCATCATAAAGGCAGAGGCAAAACAGCTCGAGGTCATCCATATGACCTTCGACAAGACCTGGACAACAGAACAGGACATACCAGATCGATCTACGGATCACGAGGACGTGCCCGACACGCGACGACGGCTATCTAGTCGGACGCAACAAGCCTAGTCATTCCTGGGCCGCAGACCGACTCCATCGGAGCTACGTCACGGTGTGTCCCAACATAGAGGCGCCACACACCCTCTTTGCTTCACAGACGAAGTAATGGAGCACGAATTCCCAGACGGGTTTAAACCCATAAATATCGAATCATATGATGGAACAACTGATCCCGCGATATGGATTGAAGATTTCCTTCTCCATATCCACATGGCCCGTGGTGATGACCTACATGCCATCAAATACCTCCCGTTAAAACTCAAAGGTCCAGCTCGGCACTGGTTAAACAGTCTGCCCGAGAATTCTATTGGCAGCTGGGAGGATTTGGAAGACGCCTTCTGCGACAACTTCCAAGGCACATATGTTCGGCCGCCAGACGCCGATGACTTAAGCCATATAGTTCAATAGCCCAGAGAATCAGCCAGGAAGCTCTGGACTAGGATCTTAGTTAAAAAGAACCAAATCGTCGACTATCCGGACGCGGAAGCCCTAGCATCCTTCAAACACAGCGTACGGGACGAGTGGCTTGCTTGCCACATCAGTCAAGAAAAACCAAAATCCATGTCAGCCCTTACCGCTCTGATGACCTGCTTTTGCGCGGGAGAAGACAGCTAGCTCGCTCATAGAAGCAACAACACCAACGATCCGAGCACTTCCGAAGTCTGAAACGGCAATGGCAAATCTCGACGCAGCAAACACAAACGTCGCAACGATAATGAAAGAACGCGTGACACAACGGTCAACGCTGGATTCAGTGTCCCCAAACCCGGTCAACGGAAAAAGCCATTCAAGGCAAACAGAGATGAGCCATCCACCTTAGACAAGATATTGGATCGACCCTGCCAGATTCATGGCAACCCCAATAAACCAGCTAATCACACCAACAACAGTCGTTGGGTCTTCAAACAGGCCGGCAAGCTCAACACCGAACATAAGGGGAAAAGACCGCCGAGTGATAGCGATGACAATGAGGTTCACCAACCAAATACCGGGGGTCAGAAGCAATTTCCCCCTGAGGTAAAAATGGTGAACATGGTATACATGACACACGCCCCTACAAAGGAGCACAAGACGTACTCCCTCCAGACCGGGGATCATACTATGTTCCTTCAAGCCGGAGTACAAGTCGGCCTTATTAAACCGCGTACCTTGTCGTCCATAAAGCCGCCGGTCTCCATTCGGCAGGACCGACAAATTATGGAGCTGGACTAGTAGTTCGGCCTCCACCGTCCACCTCATACACTTGCGAAATCTATACCGCGCGTACATAACTATGCACTTAAAATACCATGGGCGTTGGCGGAGGCATAATATGGACGAGCCTACAAGTACTTCTATAACCCCCTTCTTTTCAAGTCTTTTCTAACGACTTTTTCTTTTTTCATTATCCTTTTATCATAGGTGACTTGTAGGCTGGTCATCTCACCGACTCCATCGGAGTTCCGGTTTGTACATTCATCCAAAAGTTACTCCCTTTAAGGAGCCCCTTCATCGAGGAAAGGCGGTGCAGACGTGCGATAGGAGGTCCAAAACAACTTTTTAGACCGTACTCTCTATTGTGCGAGCCTGTAAAGTGCCTTCTACCTCAGCCATCGACCTTTGGCATGTCAAATAGCCAGGGTCGTGGCGTTATTATATACAAAACAATGATTGGCATGTCACTCAAGTTCTAGTGAATATAATTTATATCCTGTATTCACTTCTCTCTAAAAAACTGTATTTTGCTCCTTGTGTTATTTCACACGCCCCGCCAGGGGCTCGATATGGGAACAAACTAAATTGCCAATAAGTCCGAACAACTTTATAGCGTACTTCGGCGTCGTGAGTTTGGCCTTATATGCATCAGCTCCGAATCATGTCTTGGGTCAATAGTTGGGTTGCCCGGCTCCTGTGCTTGCTACCTTACGTTCCACTCTATTGGCTAATGTAGTAAAGGGAGAACTACTGTGATTGTGCCCTGGTTTACCCAGGCGAGTACCTCAGTAGAGAAAGCCGAAAACTGACTGTCATGATGCGGCGAGAGCCGGTCCACTCGACGACTTATCAGAATCTTTCACGATTCCCTCTGTATTACACGAAGGACCTTTCTTTAGGTCATACATGTGAACGCACCACATTGGGATAACATCGTACATACTAGGGTTTATATCGTAGACCCACCATAAAACTCCTATGGCTAAGTGAAAGTGTTAACGCCGTATAGTTTGGTTGCCTCGTTCACCGCATTGACACCTCCATTCATGGACCAAGGCGTTGGGTTAAGAGTGATCGTATGCTTTTCCAAACACCCCCATATTTTCTACGTGTGGGCTGAAGCCGACGACTGGAAAACTTTTAGATTATGCAAACAACGGCCGCACAGGAGGAACCAAAAACTTTTAAGCAAAAATCATAATATTATCATCATACTGTCTTTTACAATTCAATACATTTCATTCAAATATCATATCTTTCAAGCACTAACCCTCTATCAAGCGAGCACCCTCTAAGACATCCTCGAAATAGTGTTTGGGTGCGTGATGGTCCTTACCCTTGGGGGGACAGTAATGCCCCATATGTAACCTGCCATATTTGTATTCCAACTCTTGCCATTTTCGGCACTAAGTTATGATATTTCCTCGTTGTTGGGTTTTTGTCTTCGTGTTGCTTTTCTCTTTGTCATGCATCTCATATCATGTCATCATGTGCATCGCATTTGCATACGTGTTTGTCTCATGCATCCGAGCATTTTTCCCGTTGTCCGTTTTGCATTCCGGCGCTCCTATGTCTTCCGGTGTCCCCTTTTACCTCTTTTGGTGTGCGGGTGTTAAACATTTTTGGATTGGACCGAGACTTGCCAAGCGGCCTTGGTTTACTACCGGTAGACCGCCTGTCAAGTTTCATGCCATTTGGACTTCGTTTGATACTCCAACGGTTAACCAAGGAACCGAGAAGGCCTCGTGTGTGTTGCAGCCCAACACCTCTCCAAAGTGGCCCAAAGCCCAGCCAAACCCCCTCCATCATCTCGTTCATTCGATCACGATTGCGTGGCCAAAAACTGTGCTCAATTTGGAGCCTCCTAGCTCCCTCTACCTATAAAAAGGCATCTCCCCCGAAATTCTCGCAGTCCAACCCTAAACTCTCCCTCTCCTCGCGCCGCCGGACAATTATCAGCCGGCCTGACGTGTCCGCCCGCGCCGCCGCCGCCACATGGCAACACGCCATTCGCTCAGTCGCTTCCCTCCGCCGCCAGCCCGCCGAGGCCCGGGGCAGGCCCCCGTGGCCCAGCCTCTCCTCTGTGCCGGTCACCGCCCCCGCCGCTGCCGCTTCCCTCGCCCCGCCGCGGGCCGCCTCCGCGGCCATCGCCGGCGACCGCCCCTGCCGGATCCCGCTATACCGCCGTGGCCTCCTCCCCGCCGGCGCCCGGCTCCTCTCCTTGCCGACCCCGTTCTCGGCCGCTTCCGGCGACTTCCGCAACTTCGGCCGCCGACCTCCGCAACTCCGGCGAGCTTCATCGAGCTCCGGCCGCCGCAGCCACGGATTCCGACGAGATCTCGATGGACCTCGATTCACGTGCCTGATCTGGATCTAAGATTAGGGTTGACTTTTGCCCTAATTTCCAGTAATTTTTAGCATTTTTCATCATGCCATAACTTTGCATCTGTGGCTCCGTTTTGGGCATGTAGCATATCAGATTGTTCGTCTCGACGAGCACTTCATTTCATTCCATTGTACCATGTTCATTTGAGTTCATATTGATGCCCTAAATGCTGTTGCAAGAGTGCTATGCAATGTTAGTTTCAGATTCTTATCAGTAATTGGACATTTGTCATTTTTGCCATGATTAATGTGTGCCTCCTATGATCTTGAGCCCTACATGTGTTTTGAAGTATGCCATGCCATATTTACAGAGGTGTATGCCATGTATTTTTGTGATCTCTGTGGTGACTAGCACAAGCATGCAAAGTAGCCCTCGTAATGTTGCTGATTTCAGGGACTTAGAAATCTTCTAAGTCTTTGCCGTGTTAATATTTTTATGCCATGTATTCTTGTTGCTATAGAGTGATCCATGCCTCTTTTGAGCATGTTCAGTAAGGATGATTTGGAGATAATGTTATGCTCTATCCGTCCGTGTCTTTGTTTGCAATTATGGAGCACCCTAGCATGACTCAATCTTGCTCTACTTTTGCTATAAAATGTTCCTGGCAGATTGTTTACATGTTAAGCAATTTTGCCGAGGTTGTTGTAGTTGATCCATGCATGCTATTAGGTTGTTCTTGCCATGTTTAGCTTCTATGCCATGTCTACTTGCTGGGTGTATGCTTAGTTTGTCATGTAATGACTTGTGGTGAGTGCATCGAGCTCGTAAACATGCCTACATGAATCTGTTTTGCCATGTTCCAGTTTTCTGCTAAGTCTGAATCTGTTAACGAAACTTGCTATGTTCACATGGTTGCCATTGTATTTTCTGACCCCTTTTGGCTTATGGTCAGTAAGGGACTTTTGTTGTATGCTTTGAGTAGCTTCATGCCATGCCTTGCTTTGCCATGATATGTTCATGTAGCATGTTGATATCTTGCTCTAAACATTGCTACCCGATGTTAAATCCTGACATGTTAATTTCACTAAGTCTGTAAAACTGATATCTTTTGCTCTTTTGCCATGCTTGTTTGAACCTTCTATTGAGTGATTTAGCCGTAGCTCAGTGTTCATCTTTTGTCAAGCATCTTGAGTGGATCACTGCCATGTGTTTTGTTGTTATGTTAGAGTGCAGTAGCTTGTTGTTCTTGATGCTTTTAGTTGGCCTCGTGCTGTTAATCGCAGATCGGTGCCATATTTGTTTCGCTTGTCATTTGCAAATCGTGCATCCGATTCCGGTGATCTTTATATCGATTCCGACAAAAATCAACTCCTCTTTCCAGTGGCGCTCTTGGTTTTCCAAGTTGAGGCCAGGTTCAATCTTTCCTTTCCGAAGCATGCATATGCATCGCATATCACATCCCGCATATCATGACATGTTTTGCATCATGTTGCTTCTGCATTGCACCGTGGTTAATTGTGTCTCCCTTTGCTCATGTTCTTGCTTTGGGTAGAGCCGGGAGACGAGTACGTGATCGAGGAACCAGTTGAGTACGCTTACAAGGATCAAGCTAACGTCAACTCGGAGAACTTTGCAGGCAAGATGACCATACCCTCGAAATCACTTCTATCTTTGCTTGCTAGATGCTCGCTCTTTTGCTATGCCTATGCTACGATACCTACCACTTGCTTATCATGCCTCCCATATTGCCATGTCAAACCTCTAACCCACCTTGTCCTAGCAAACCATTGTTTGGCTATGTTACCGCTTTGCTCAGCCCCTCTTATAGCGTTGCTAGTTGCAGGTGAAGATTGGAGTTTGTTCCTTGTTGGAACATGTTTATTGTTGGGATATCATTATTATATCTTGTTTACTTTAATGCACCTATACACTTGGTAAAGGGTGGAAGGCTCGGCCTTATGCCTAGTGTTTTGTTCCACTCTTGCCGCCCTAGTTTCCGTCATACCGGTGTTATGTTCCTTGATTTTGCGTTCCTTACACGGTTGGGTTATAATGGGAACCCCTTGACAGTTTGCCTTGAATAAAACTCCTCCAGCAAGGCCCAACCTTGGTTTTACCATTCGCCTCCTAGCCTCTTTTCCCTTGGGTTCCGTAGACTCAAGGGTCATCTTTATTTTAAACCCCCGGGCCAGTGCTCCTCTGAGTGTTGGTCCAAACTGAGCTGCCTATGGGGCCACCTCGGGGAAACTTGAGGGTTGGTTTTACTCGTAGCTAGTCTCATCCGTTGTGCCCTGAGAACGAGATATGTGCAGCTCATATCGGGATTTGTTGGCACATTCGGGTGGCTTTGCTGGTTTAGTTTTACCATTGTCGAGATGTCTTGTAACCAGGATTCCGAGTCTGATCGAGCCGTCCTAGGAGAAGGAATATCCTTCGTTGACCGTGAGATCTTGTGATGGGCTAAGTTGGGACACCCCTACAGGGATTTGAACTTTCGAAAGCCGTGCCCGCGGTTATGGGCAGATGGGAATTTGTTAATGTCCGATTGTAGATAACATGAAACTTAACTTAATTAAAATGAATCAACAGAGTGTGTGGCCATGATGGTCTCTTTTCGGTGGGGTCCGGGAAGAGAACACGGTCTCGTGTTATGCTTGAACGTAGGTTGTTCTAGGATCCCTTCTTGATCATAGATTCTTGAACGCGCTTTGCCTTCTCTTCTCGCTCTCATTTGCGTATGTTAGCCACCATATATGCTAGTGCTTGCTGCAGCTCCACCTCATACCTTTTACCCTACCTATAAGCTTAAATAGTCTTGATCGTGAGGGTGTGAGATTGCTGAGTCCCCGTGATTCACGGATTTCCTTCCAAAACCAGATGCAGGGACCGATGATACCGTTCCAGGAGATACGACTGACCTCAAGTGGGAGTTCGATGAGGACTCAGGATGATACTACATTTCCTTTCCAGACGATCAGTAGTGGAGCCCAGTTGGGGTGATCGGGGACATTATGCATTTGGGGTTGTCTTTATTTTGGTTCCGTAGTCCGACCTTGATTGTATCTGGATGATTGTAATGTTATATTTATGAATTGTGTGAAGTGGCGATTGTAAGCCAACTATGTACCTCTTTCTTTTTCAGTACATGGGATGTGTAAAGATTACCCCTCTTGCGACATTGCCTACAATGCGGTTATGCCTCTAAGTCGTGCTCCAACACGTGGGAGATATAGCCGCATCGTGGGTGTTACAAGTTGGTATCAGAGCCTTCCCCGACTTAGGAGCCCCCTGCTTGATCGAATCGTTGGCGTTATTGAGTCTAGAAAAATGTTTTGAGTCCTTTAGGATTTATATATATCGGAGAGTAGGATTATTTTTACTCCTCAGTCCCTTCGTCGCTCTGGTGAGGCATCTTGACGTAGAGTTTTGACTCTTCTCTTCTCAAATTTCACTAAAAAAATTAGGATCACGCGGGTATCTTGGAATCGTTCCGATGGTTTTGTGACGAGAACATTGTTCTTGGTGCCTCCTGACATTTAGGGATTGTGGCAGTGTCCCGAGGAGTTGAGCTTCGAGGTGTTGTCGTCACAATTTTATTGTTGCAGTTCTGGAATACCTGAGTTTTTCCGACATCGAAAATCTCTTTTATGCAGTTGTTGGTGAGATAACCTCGACACCACCCAGTAGTGGGGCGGGAGTTTGGGAGTATTGCCATAACTCGTATAACGGATGCTTTTCGAAGGTTGAGGTAAATGATTTCCGAAGGTTTCTTGGTTATGTGTTGAAGGATGGATACAGCTGGATGTAGGATTTGCTAGCTTTGGGTGAGATATTATGCTTCCCCTGTATCCCCAACACCTGATTGCATAACCGGGAAAATTTCGGGAGTTTCATAGGTGGGAAAATTGCCTACAACGCGGTTATGCCTCTAAGTCGTGCTCTCTAGTATTTCTTCCGCGAATATTTGGTTTATGATTGGGTAATCCTCACTACTATTTGTTCTTGTCTGTACCTTGTGGTTTTATTCTTCTACCTCTATCTAAGTGGCTTCTCAATTTATGGAAGTGTGACCATTTAATTTGGATTGCATTTGTTCATTCTTGTTCGAATGTTAAGACTATATGTTGCAATTTCGATCCTTTTGATTCAGCTTGAATATATATCTGTCAAGATGCTAACGGATGTCACCCTCTTCAGGATGGCTCCTCCAACGCGTCAGAATCCTGAACCGCCACCACCACCTCCACCTCCGGAGGCATGGCAAGCTGTGATGGCCGCTACCAATGCCAACACGCAGATGCTTATGCAACTCTTGCAAGAGCGTAACCAAGGAAATCAAGGCCATGGCAACAATCAGAATTAGTTTGCTACACTCAACCATTTCCTCGCAAACCAGCCAAAGACCCTCAGCAACTGTGTCGAGGCTACAAACGCTGATGATTGGCTCGTGGGTATCTGCAAGCATTTCGAGTGCAGCAACGTCAGGCCTGAGGAGTTTGTCAAGTTTGCTTCGTTCCAACTCAAATACCAAGCTGCAGAATGGTATCAGTAGTTCAAAGATTCCAGAGGAGGTCGTGTGATTACCTGGGATGAATTCCGTCAAGACTTCAAAGCTCACCACATTCCTCAGAGTGTTGTTGAGAGCAAGCGTGATGAGTTCCGCAATCTGAAGCAAGGCAGCTTGTCTGTTTACCAGTATAACATCATGTTCCAGAAGCGCACTTGTTTCGCCAAGCAAGACGTCCCTGACAAGAAGAGCATGATTTATCAGTTCAGAGGTGGCCTCAGAGAAGATCTCCAACTAGCTCTTGTGCTTTTTGAGCCGAAGAAGTACGATGAGTTCTACAACATGGAACTAAAACAAGAGGCTACTCAACTCAAGTCTGATGCTTCCAAGAAACGAGTCGGGGATGCAACTCCTTCTTCCTCAACTCAAGTGGCAACTAAGCAGCAAAAGTATTGGTTGCCTCCTCCTCCTCCATTCCATCAGCCTTATCATCAGAAGAGCAAAGGTGGCAATGGATCTTCCCACCCACCCAACCCAGGCTTTCAGAACAAGACTTCGTCTAATGCTCCAAGATCAAGTGCTCCATATCACCATCTGCTTTCAGAGGTCACATGCAACAAGTGTCAGTAGAAGGGTCACTATGCCAACAAATTCTTCAATCAGAGGCGTCTTCTTCCTCCTCCTCCTATGAGATCTGCTAGCACTACAGTGGTCAAGCATAATCCCAAGCATGCCAAGGTCAACATGATGAACGCAGCTCAGGCAGAGGACTCGTCAGATGTGATCATGGGTAACCTTCTTGTTAACGATATTCCTGCAAAAGTTCTTTTTGACTCTGGTGCATCTCATTCTTTCATGTCATTCCCTTTTGCATCAGAGCACAACTTTGGCACTAAGGCATTACCTAAAGCATTGCAAGTTGTTTCTCCGGCTAAGCGTTTGAGTTCTAGCATGATGGTTCCGGATGTTTCTATCATGATGGGCGACTTCAGGTTTCTGGCTTCTCCAATGGTCCTTGGTAACTCAGATATTGATCTTATTCTCGGAATGGACTGGCTTTCTAAGCACAAGGCTCAGCTTGATTGTGCTGCCAGGCAGATTCAATTGACACATTCGTCTGAGGATGTAATCATCTTTGCCGCTCGTGATAATACCATTCGACTATTTTCTCTCAACGAGAAGGGCGAGTTGGATGCCATCTCTCAGATTCCAGTCGTTTGCGAATATGAAGACGTCTTTCCAGAAGAGCTTCCAGGAATGCCTCCGCACCGGCCAGTTGAATTCGTCATCGATCTTGAGCCTGGCACGGAACCTGTTTGCAAACGTTCTTACAAGATTGGTCCTGAAGAGTTGAAGGAGCTGAAGAAACAACTCGATATTCAAGAGCGTATGGGTCTCATCCGACCAAGTTCTTCTCCATGTGGTTGTGGTGTTCTTTTTGTCAAGAAGAAGGATGGAACAGACCGACTTTGTGTTGACTACCGTCCATTGAACAAGAAGACCATAAAGAACAAGTACCCACTTCCCAACATCAATGAGCTTTTCGAACAACTCAAAGGTGCTCAAGTATTCTCCAAGCTTGACCTTCGTATGGGCTATCATCAGATTCGCATTCGTGAAGAAGATATCCCCATGACAACATTCAGAACAAGCTATGGTTCATATGAATACACTGTCATGTCTTTCGGCCTCATCAATGCTCCTCCAACATTCTCTCGCATGATGAACTTCATCTTCAACGCCTACACAAATGACTTTGTCTTGGTCTACCTCGATGACATTCTAGTCTTTTCCAAGAACAAGGAGGATCATGCCAAGCATTTGAGATTGGTGCTGGACAAACTTAGAGAACATCAGTTCTATGTGAAGTTTTCAAAGTGCGAGTTTTGGCTCGATGAGGTTCTCTACCTTGGACATATCATCTCCACCAAGGGCATAGCTGTTAATCCTGAGAAGGTGTCTGCAATTGTGAATTGGGAACCACCTCAGAACGTGAAGCAACTCTGAAGCTTCCTTGGGCCAGTGCTCCTCTTGGGTCAGTGGCCTTCATCTTGGCCCAGTATGTTTTGACACGGGCAAAGGCCATCCGTGCACCTTCAATGCACGTTGAACGCTTAACGACGTCGATACGGGGCACCGCATCCACAAGCCTCTGCACCAAACCGAAGTAACTATTCAGAATGGGCTCCGTAGGCCATAGCCGGACTATGACGTCCTTCATGGCGGAACCAGATATCCCGTGGACCTTGGCCCACTGGGCCATCTGTTCATTTAGTAATAACTGACGCTTTGGCGCGCCGAACTATGACCAAAAAAGCTTCTCCGTGGCACACCCTTCCTGCACTTGGTGAAATTGCGATGCATCGGAGGCACTCTTCAGCAGGTCTGAAAAGGGGTTCGGAGAACTCCACATTTGGTTAAGCGGGGAATACTTCGGATCATCGAACTTCGTCTGCAGTAAGAAAGGCTTACCAACCGCTATCTCTGCAGCTTGCCGGATCTCTTCTCGAGCCGCTCTAGACTCAGACCGTGCTTCTTTCGCTTCTTGTAAGGCCTTGTCAAGATCGGCCGTTTTGGCCTTGTTATCCTTATCAAGGAATTCGCACCGGACGGTGGTCTCCTCTAGCTTGCACGCCATGGTAGTAATTCTTTCCTCACACTGGCGCCGAATAGCCCGTTCGGTTTTTAACTCTTCAGCCGCCTTATGGGCAGCCAGATTACTCATCCAGGTTTGTTCCTTGGCAAGGACAAGCTTAGCTCGAAGGGCCTCCACTGCAGCAGCACCATCTGTAGTTACGCATGTCTCATATACAATTCCAGCTTCATGCTCATGTTATCATGCATAAATATACTGGCTGACCCAAAAACATACCTTGCGCCTCGTCAAGACGCCTGTTGATCAGCGTGATGTCATCATCCGCCTCATCAATCTTCCACTGCAGATTCGCAACCTCCGCGGATCGGGCAGTTGCAGGGGAAGTAATAGCCTGTGTTCCAAGTAGTCAGATTATTTCCTGGATAAATATTTTTTGATCCTCTGATTGCCTCCCTTGGGAAGCCTATCAGAGTCTCAGGGGCTACTATCTATACATAGGACTATTTTGTGAATAAAACACAATTGAAAGCATTACAGCACAAACCTCGAAACCTCTTAGTAGGCTCGTGAAGGCCTCATTCAATCCTCTTTTCACGGAGAGGACCTTTTTAACCACCATACCCATCAAGGTACAATGGTCTTCGGAGACGGACGCCTGTCGCACAATGTTCGTCAATATATCCGGCGTTTCCGGGTCTCCGGAAGCAGCCCTAGCAGCGGGGCCTCCCTTCAAAGGGATCCGTTCATTCGCCCCTAGAGTTGTCTCCGTCTGAAAGCCGGACAGTCCGGGGCCTTTATTGTTGGTCCCCGGACCCTGGGCTACCGAAGTATCATCTTCGATTCGTGTTTTTGTCACCCCTCACATCACTTGCGGATCATGAGAGACCCTCCGGTACGACACCTTGAGGTCATCCGCCTTATTGGGTGAGGAGACTGGTGGGGGCGTCTCGCTTTCCATCATCTCTGGGAGAAGGTTTCCCGAGGAAGATGATTGTTGAGAAAGATTGTGCGCCGAGCTGCAAACAAACATACATTTTTGATGTTACCCTGGTCACAGGGGAGGAACGGGGTATGTGCAAAACACCCTTGTTTGCTTACGATTTAGGCTTGGCCTCACTGGAGGACTGCGCGATAATGTTGTCCTTCAAGCCCGAGCCACCCGACAAGGGCATCTTGCCTCGCTTGGGAGCCTTTTCTTCCCAATCTTCGAGACGGCCCTTTTCTTACCATAGGGGGAATGAATGTTGGTTTCCCTTTACTTTTGCCTTCGGGCAATGGGATTTTCATCTCCCCGTACACGGCGTCTAAAATATCTTCGGGGTGGAGGCCCTCTTTGGTCCTCTCGCTCTCCGTCTTGTCCTCCTATGCAGACATCTGGTATGGTGCCGGGGCCAACATCCTTGTTAATACGGGATCCGGTGAGGCTTCGGGAAGGGGGGCCGAACACCTAATTAGTTCCGCTTTGTTTATCCAGCCCTGAAAGTAGATAGTTTGCTCGGTAACATATCACGAAATACTTAACTACAAAGTGTTCGAAAGACAAATGCTTACCGGGGTATCCGTACATTTGCAGTCAAGACCAACGTCTTCGGATGTGTCCGGCCAATGTTTTCGTTTCCCAAAAAACATCTTCCACATCCCTTTGTGCGTAGCACTGAAGAAGTGTTGGAGGGTTCGTGGCCCTTCCGGATTAAACTCCCACATGCGGAGAGGCCTACGCTGGCATGGCAGGATTCGGCGCATCAACATTACTTGAATCACGTTGACAAGATCGATTTCCCTCTCGAGGAGGGTTCGGATGCGGCTCTGTAGAGTCCGCACTTCATCAACTGATCCCCAGTCCAGCCCTTATTGACCCATGATGCAAGATGTAACTGAGGGCCGGAACGGAACGCAGGTGTAGCTGCTCACTTGGTGCTATGGGGTTCCGTAACGTAAAACCACTCTTGCTGCCATTGATTGGAAGTTTTGGTGAAAGAGCCTTTTGGCCAGGGAGTGTCGGTAAGCTGGCTTACTACAGCACCGCCGCACTCCACGTGTTCCCCGTTGACTACCTTTGGCTTAACACCAAGGGTCTTGAGCCATAAGCCAAAGTGTGGGGGGATACGGAGGAAGGCCTCGCACATGACAATAAATGCCGAGACGTGAAGGAAAGAATCCGGAGCTAGATCGTGAAAATGTAGTCCGTAATAAAACATTAGCCCCCGGACAAAGGGGTGGAGAGCGAACCCTAGCCCTCGGAGGAAGTGAGAGATGAATACAACCCTCTCGCCAGATCTGGGGGGTCAGAATAACCTGTCCTTGAGCAGGGAGCCTGTGGTGGATCTCCTCTGTGACGGAGGAAGCCACCCATCGACCTTGAGGGCTGGGTACGGACATGATGGGGAAGCTTGAAGAAATGAAGTCGAACCTTGGGTGCTAGAACTCGAGGTTGGAAAGGTTGAGGAGAGGCTTGGCGTAAAAGGATGACCCTTGGTTCCTTTACAAAGGCCGCGGGTATTGAACGCCTCCTCCTAAGCCTAAAAGCCTGCCTATTCCCAAGGAATATTTCCAGTGGAATGGTTAGGTTACCCACGCTCGTATTAATGACGATCCCGCAATAAGGGGGACACAATCTCTGCTCCGAAAGAACGTGCCAATAAAGACCACGCCTCGAAACGTGGAACAGGAAACGGTTCGAAATAACAAATGGACAGATGTGATGTCATCTTGTAAAAAGTTGTCAGCAGATGGGACTCGTGAAATATTATATTCCCTGCAATCGTGTGTGGTACTTGTGTTATAGATCCAGACACCTTCATTTTACCCACCTTGTAATGCCGAAGACAATCTGCGCGCCGGACACATCGTCATTGAAGCCTGGTTTAGGGGATACTGAGGGAGTCCTGGACTAAGGGGTCCTCAGGTGTCCGATCTATTGGATATGGGCCAGATTGATGGGCCGTAAAGATACGAAGACCGAAGACTCTACCCGTGTATGGATAGGACTCTCCTTGGCGTGGAAGGCAAGCTTGGCGATCAACTATGAAGATTCCTTTCTCTTTAACCGACCTTGTGTAACCCTAGATCCCTCCCGTGTCTATATAAACCGGAGGGCTAGGTCCGCAGATAGATCCTAATAATCATAGCCAGGCTAGACTTTTAGGGTTTAGCCATTACGATCTCGTGGTAGATCAACTCGTGTAATACTCATATTCATCAAGATCAATCAAGCAGGAAGTAGGGTATTACCTCCACAAGGAGGGCCCGAACCTGGGTAAACATTGTGTCCCCGTCTCATGTTACCATCGATCCTAGACGCATAGTTCGGGACCCCCTACCCGAGATCCACCGGTTTTGACACCGACACCCCTCGACCCACCGTGCCGCCAGCCCCCGTGCGTTTGGCTGCATCCGCCGCGCCCATTGAAAGATCATGGATGTCGCCTAGAGGGGAGGGGGTGAATAGGCGCTTTAAAATAATTACGGTTTAGGCTTGAACAAAAGCGGAATAAACCTAGCGGTTAATTTGCCAAGCACAAAACCTAAAACAACTAGGCTCACCTATGTGCACCAACAACTTATGCTAAGCAAGATAAGCAACTATGTGATAGCAAGATATATGACAAAGAACAATATGGCTATCACAAAGTTAAGTGCATAAGTAAAGGGCTCGGGTAAGAGATAACCGAGGCACGCGGAGACGACGATGTATCCCGAAGTTCACACCCTTGCGGATGCTAATCTCCATTTGGAACGGTGTGGAGGCACAATGCTCCCTAAGAAGCCACTAGGGCCACCGTAATCTCCTCACGCCCTCGCACAATGCAAGATGCCGTGATTCCACTAAGGGACCCTTGAGGGCGGTCACCGAACCCGTACAAATGGCAACCCTTGGGGGCGGTCACCGAACCCGTACACTTTGGCAACCCTTGGGGGCGGTCACCGGTACCCGTCAAATTGCTCGGGGTGATCTCCACAACCTGATTGGAGACCCCGACGCTTGCTCGGAGCTTTTCACCACAATGATTGAGCTTCGAACACCACCAACCGTCTAGGGCACCCAAGCACCCAAGAGGAACAAGCTCAAGGGTACCAAGCACCTAAGAGTAATAAGCTTCTCAACTTGTAACTTCCACGTATCATCGTGGAGAACTCAAACCGATGCACCAAATGCAATGGCAAGGGCACACGGAGTGCCCAAGTCCTTCTCTCTCAAATCCCACCGAAGCAACTAATGCTAGGGAGGAAAATGAGAGGAAGAACAAGAAAGAGAACACAAGGAACTCCAAGATCTAGATCCAAGGGGTTCCCCTCACATAGAGGAGAAAGTGATTGGTGGAAATGCGGATCTAGATCTCCTCTCTCTTTTCCCTCAAAAACTAGCAAGAATCCATGGAGGGATTGAGAGTTAGAAAGCTCGAAGAAGGTGGGAAGAACACGAGCTCAAAGGATAAAAAAGGTTCATTGGGGGAAGAAGACCCCCTTTTAAGGAGGGAAAAATTCCAACTGTTATGTGCTCAGCCCGCACACGAGCGGTACTACCGCTCCACGAGCGGTACTACCGCTCGGGCGGAAGAAGCAGGGAAAAGGAGCAACAAAACATGAACCTTGGGGCGGTAGTACCACATATAAGCGGTACTACCGCTCACCCCAGCGGTACTACCGCTGGAGGAGCAGAACATGGGACCAAAAGAGGCAGGGCAGAGCAGAGTACGGCGGCAGTAATGCAGTAGCGGTACTACCGCCCTGTCACACCCTAGCTAGTTCATGCATTAGAGTGCTGCATCATGTCTACTTTTATAGAAACTTGAAATGGGGATGACAGAACCCCCATCACCCCCCTGGAAACAACTAGGTTTACTAAAATTATTTTCAATGAACCCAAAATGCCCTTCACAAAATGTTCATCATTTCTGGATTGGGCTAAAACCCCTGGCAAAAATGGTGCACTCTTTTCTAGGACATTCTAGATTCTTTGAATTAAATCATAAGTATTTGAATTTGGGCATTTAAATGCTATAAAATATTTTAAATGCTCAAATAATTCTAGAAATAAGTGTGGGCTGTTGGAAATAATATAAACAGAGCCTATGATTATTTTCAGGATTTTTGTAAGTGCCTAGCTATTTTTAATAAAGCCCAACAGTTACAGAAAAATAGAAAAAGGAAACAAATCAGAAAAGGGAGTGAGAGGAACTTACCTGGCAGCCCACTGGCCGGCCCAGCACCGTGCTGGCCCATGCCAGCCAGCTGCTTCTCCCTCGCCAGGCAGGCACAGAGGTGACGCCGGCGAGCACGAGCTCGCCACGGCGTCAGCTGCTTGCCGCCCGCGCCCCTGGACACCTGGGCGAGCTCCACGTCACCGCCCCGACCCCCTGGACACCTCATTCCTCCCCCTGCTCTCTCCCTCGCTCCCCCGAAGCCATGGCCAACGTAGCCGCCGCCGTCTTGCCGCCGTAGCCGTAGCCACCGTCGTCCCCGTGCTACCCCACCCTATCCACGAGCTCCGCCGCATCTCCCTCGACCTCCTCGACGAGCCACGAGGCCTCGGACGCGCTGCAACACCGCCACCGCTGCCGTTCCCCTCGTCGGCCACCGGAGATTGTCACTGATGATTCGCCGCCTCCCAAGCTTCCCCAAGCCCGCTTCGACGCCCGCTGCACTCGCCGTGAGCTCCTCTCTCTTCTCCCCCTAGCCACGCCGCTCAAGCTGCCCTCTAACCCCGTTGGCCATCACGACCGAGAGCTCGGCTCCGCCGGCCATGTGGCCGCCGTGGCCATAGGCGTGTAAGCTCGAATCTGAGTGCGTCACCACACTCACCACGTCCCCAGGAGCCTAACGCACCACTCCACGTGCCTCGTCGTGCCCTGTAGCCTCGGATCCATCTTCACCTGAGCTCCGGCGACTGCCAAGGTCGTCGCCGGCATCGTTCCCGGCCTCCCCGAGCTCCACTTCCACCACCAAACGACGCGGCTCACTCCCCGCGTCACGTAGCTGCTCTCCGCCATCGATTTAGTCGCCAGAGACACAAACCCGAGCCCCTCCGCCGCGTCTGTCATCGCCGGCATCAAGCCGCCGGCGAGTTGACCATGTATGACCCTTGTGGGCCTAGGTTGACTTCCCCCTTGAGCCTATGACAGGTGGGGCCGACCTGTTAATTAGTTTAGGATTAGTGCTAACTAATTTTAGTTAGTTTAGGTCACTGACATGTGGGCCCAGGCCCCACTGACAGTTAGTTAGTTTAACTAAATTCTCTTAGTTAGCTAAGACACTGACAGATGGGTCCCACCAGTCAGGTTTGACCTGGGCTGGCGCCTTTGACTCGTTGACGTCACAGTGACATAGTGCTGATGCAATTATTTATTTTCTGGAATTATTTTTATATAGGAAATTCCAGAAAATAGCCTAAACTTCTAAAAATCATAGAAAATCAACCATAGCTCCAAATCGAACAAATTATATATGAAAAATGATCAGAAAAATTCAATCTATCCATCTATAATGGTTTCATGCATGAAAAAACACTTTAACCTTGCTGTTTAGGTGAAACAAGATAATACACTTATTTTGCATAAGAGCTTAAGCTTCCATTTGAATCTTTGATTCAAATGGACCCATTTCAACTTGTTTCACATTGCATTAGGCAGGACACATCATTTTGCCATGTCATAGCATGCATCATATTGTTGCATATTGCCATGTGTTGAGTATGTTCTGTGTGTCCTTCGTGGTAGGTTCTGCCTCCGAGTATATCTCCGAGTATCCAACTGAAGGGCAGTACCCTACTACCACCCCATCAGGCAAGCAGCCCATTGATCATATCGATACAATCATGGCACGGTGTACCGAGTCACCCGTTTGGTGTCTCGGGAACCCTGTTCACATCGTTCGGGGCCATATGTGGAAACCTCGGCCGGACTCCCTGTGGATGGAACCTGGATAGGCGATAAACCTGGACTAGAGACTTGAGTGTTTAGGTAGGCCGTGGCTGACACCCTCGTTGGGCTTCTGCTTGAAGGTTGCCGAGTACATGTCGTGTAAACGACGATAAGTGGTGAGAGCATGTATGAAGAAGTACACCCCTGCAGGGTTAACATCATCTATTCGAATAGCCGCGTCCACAATAAAGGACTACTTGGTTGCCTATACAGTTCATAGACAAGTTAATGGTTACTACTAAAAGACTCAAGATAAGTGTGAGTACCGAGGATGGCCCTCTCGTAGGATGACGAGGGAGGATCCCCGGTGGAGTATTGTGTTGGTGATTAGTGGACTCGTGTGTGAAAACTATTTTACTAGTGGTATCTCGTAGGATAGCTTAGCCAAGAGTCAAAGCTGGCTTGCTGCAATAACTCCACCACCTTCTTGAGAATGAGCATGTATAATAGGTTCTGTTGTAAGACTTGCTGAGTACCTTTGTACTCATGTTTGCTTTAATTACTGTTTTCAGACGACAATAACGCCCCCTCCGATGGGTTTTATGTAGATCTCGACGTCGATGAGTGACTTGCCACCTAGGTGGTGATCTTGGCCATGGAGGGCCCTATGTAGATAGACAGGCTTCGAGAAGCCTTCTTGCTTTCTAGTGTCTGTACTCAGACTATTTGCTTCCACATGTGCTTGTATGCTTGTATGACTTGAGTGTCGGGTCATGTGACCCCTACCTATATGAACATGTCATGTATGGCTCTCTGGAGCCTTTAAATAAAGTACTTGAGTTGTAGAGTTTTGTTGTGATGCCATGTTGTATTTGCACATATCGAGCATATTGTGTGTATGATTGAAATGCTTGGTATGTGTGCGATCCGACAATCTAGTTGTTTATCCTTGGCAGCCTTTCTTATGGAGAAATGTAGTCTAGTGCTCCTCGAGCCATAGTAGTCCGCTACAGCCCGGTTCACCGGAGTCCTGCTAGCCCAGCACTATTGCTCAGGACACTTGACTGGCCGACATGTGTTTCACTTCGTTCCTATGTCTGTCTCTTCGGGGAAATGTCACGCGGTGACTTCCGGAGTCCTGTTAGCCCAGTGCTACAGCCCGGATTCACTTGCTGATGATCGACATGCTCGATGTGATTCATGTATTCCTGTCTCCATAGGTCTGTGCCGCTTTGGGTTCACAACTAGCCATGTCGGCCCGGGTTCTCTGTCATATGGATGCTAGCGACACTATCATATACGTGAGCCAAGAGGCGCAAACGGTCCTGGCCCATGGTAAGGCGACACCCGTGGGGATACCGTGCGTGAGGCCGCAATGTGATATGAGGTGTTACCGGCTAGATCGATGTGACTTGGAATCGGGGTCCTGACAGCGTTGGCATCAGAGCCGGACTGCCTGTAGGTTCGTTGAGCCAAACTAGTCAATGCCGAGTCTAGAAATGCTTTAGTTATATCTAGGGGAATTGATTGTGCGAGGGAACGTAAGGCTCTTTTACTCCTTTACCTTATGCCCTCTAATCTAAGTCATTCTCTTCTCATTCTACGTGGGTTAAGGACTAGGCTCTCTTCTTCTATCAGGTTCACGTGTTACTAATCCGTAGTAGCTTATAGGATTGTTGTTACAAGCCTCAGTACAGCTTCTACTATTTTTAGTATGTTGCCAGTTGAATCAGAACCTTGATATGATGTTGTTGAGTGGTATTGCAAACTTTTGTGGATGTCTCAAATCTTTTTCTGAGCATTTACATCTGTTATGCTGTTCGATTTCCCCTAGAAAATTCTAATGCCTTTTGCATTATTCTGTGCTTTTAGATGGCCACCCGTTCGCAGAACCAAGTGGTTCATCTGACCCGGTGCCTTGATGTGCCCGGCCACACGGCCATGTTGGTTCGAGTGATGGTCGAGTCAGGCTATCGGTGGTATCCGGAATATACCGCCGAGGAGCAGTTCAGAGACTTCAACCAGAGTCAGTACCTATGTACCGTCAGGATATATCCCTCTTATCCTGGAGCCACTAAGCCCCTTCATTGTTCCTATGGACTTGGGGTCACTAGTCACTATTGAGATGTCTGTGCAGGATGCAGCCTATTCAATGATGACTATCATTCGAGCCAGGACTGCCTTGCTACAGAACACCGATTTCTGTTACATGCCAGCCTCACTTCCTGGAGCACAGGGGTGCTATCAGGCTTTGTACTATGATTCTTCACATGAGGAGTCACTACTCCGCACCACTGCCGAGATGCTCGAGGATAAGGACCGCAAAAATCGGGCCTTGCGTATGGAGCTTTTCCACACTCGTTCTGATCATTGGGTCACTTTGACTCGGTTTGCACCCGCGGTGCAGGCAGGATACATGGACATGAGGGACCTGTACCCTGTACGGTCTGGATTGCCGAATTGTATGGAGTGGCGCGATGTAGGAGGCATCACCCCTCCTCGTGGTCCCCGTCTGCCACCACCTATGGGACCAAGGCCACATCCGAGTCCCTATGGTCCGCAGGCTCCGCAGGACCGTCTATTCCTAGATGATCATGTTCCACTTCCAGGCTTTGGTGGCGACTTCTATGAGGATTACTACGGAGCCGTCTGAGCTAGTAGTAGTTTCACTAGTATTGTAATAGTTGTATTCTCCACAGTCCTGCGTGACCCGTGGGATACAACTTGGTGTGTATCACGCTCCGGAGGTGTAGAAAAATAATGTATAGGAGCTTGGAATGCCTTCGATGAGATGTAATTTCTTTCACCGTAGTTGTACTCTAGTCTGGGCTTGTACTAAACTATGTATGGTGTGTATGACCAATTGTATATATATGGCAGTTTCTATATTACCATGTCGTGCAATGAACATCTTAGCATTCCATGTTATCCATTACATTCTGCACGCTAGTGCAGCTAGGGGTGAAAATCTGCCTCACCCGCCTTCTCTGGCCGAAGTTATGCTGGAGGCGGAAAGAAACAAGCGTGAGACTAACCGCTTGCTGGAGCGGATTGAGCAGAACACTGCACGCCATCAGCGAAATGACTTGGTGTCAATCAATGACTTCATCAAGTTGTACCCACCAAAGTTTAATCATTCCGTTGAGCCCCTCGACGCGGATGACTGGCTCCGCAGCATCACACATAAGCTACATTCTGCCAACGTAGCCGAAGCTGATAAGTTTACCTATGCTGCCTATCACCTCGAAGGCCCTGCTAGCCTTTGGTGGGAAAACTTTGAGGCTATGCGCCCGGTCGGCCAAATCACTACTTGGGCTGAATTCAGTGAGGCTTTCCGTGAGCATCACATCCCGGAAGGTCTCATAGATCGCAAGAGGGAAGAGTTCTGCAATTTCACCCAAGGAAGACTGACTGTGGATGCAGATAGTCGTGAATTTGGGAACCTGGCACGATATGCTCCTGAAGAGGTATCCACCGACGCTAAGAAGCAGGCAAGGTTCCGCAAGGGACTTAGCCCTGAGCTTCGCCGCGATCTTCGTCTGCACGAGTGCACCTCCTTTCAGAAGTTGGTCAATAAAGCCATCAGTGCTGAGCAGGCCAGTCTGACTATGATGCTTCACGCAAGCACTCTCGTGATTTTGGCTCTTCATCCGGCTCTGGATCTCAGAAGCGCCGGGTGTGGATTCCAAGCATGGCACTGCCACCCAGGTTCATTCCGAGGCCATCCTTTGAGGTGCCTCGCCCCGACCAGCAATTTGCACCGTCCAAGCCCTATGGTGGCCCCACTGCTAATGCTGCTCCACGCCCCAATGTTGTGACATGTTTCAAGTGTGGAGAGCCGGGTCACTATAGTCGAGAGTGTCCCCAGAACAACAACCCCAATCAGTTCGGAAAGTCCGTTGGCCGTGGTAAGCCAGCGGGAAAGACATTCTACGCCAAGCCGGTCACCACTGCACGTGGCCATGTCAACTATGTCTCAGTTGAGGAGGCTCGTGATGATCCTAACGTCGTCCTTGGTACGCTCCTTGTTAATTGCCATCCGGCATCTGTTCTTTTCAATACTGGAGCATCTCATTCATTCATATCTGAGAACTATGCTCGATTGCATAACACGACATTCTGTGACATGCCCACTTCCATGGTAATGCAAACTCCGAGTTCCAAATGGCAAACTTCTAGAGTAAGCCATGGGAACAAAATTCTTGTCGCTAGACTTGTCTTCCTTGCATCCTTAATAGCTCTCAAGTCCTTGGACATAAACATCATCTTGGGTATGGACTGGATGTCAGCTCATTATGCTAAGATTGATTGTGCCACTAGAACCGTTCAACTAACTCACCCATCGGGCAAGACAGTCAATGTCTTAACTCGAGTGGCCAAATGCCAGCTTTACTCCCTAAATGCCAACCCCCTTCCAGACCTTGAAGATATTCCGGTAGTCCGAGACTTTCCGGATGTCTTTCCAGAAGAACTGCTAGGTGTTCCACCTGACAGGGATGTCGAGTTTGTGATAGACCTTGTTCCAGGAACCGTTCCAATTTCTAGAACACCCTACAAGATGGCACCCTTAGAACTAGCCGAGCTTAAGAACCAACTCGATGAGTCCTTGAAAAAGGGTTTCATCCGTCCTAGTTCCTCTCCTTGGGCTTGCCCCGTCCTCTTCGTCAAAAAGAAGGATGGAACGGATCGGATGGTTGTAGATTACCGACCTGTCAACCTGGTCACTATCAAGAACAAGTATCCACTTCCTAGGATCAACGATCTGTATGATCAGCTCGCTGGATCCTCAGTCTTTTCCAAGATGGATTTGAGGTTGGGCTACCATCAAATCAAAATTAGAAACGGGGACATTCCCAAAACGGCCTTTGTTACTCGTTATGGCCAATACGAGTACACCGTCATGTCCTTCGGTTTAACCAATGCCCTAGCCACTTTCTCTCGGTTAATGAACTTGGTCTGCATGGAGTATTTGGATAAATTCATCGTAGTATACCTCGATGACATACTCATTTACTCCATGAATGAAGAGGAACATGTCGAACATCTAAGGCTGGTATTGACGAAACTCCGAGAGCATCGCCTTTATGCCAAATTCTCCAAGTGTGAATTTTGGTTGCCAGAAGTGACCTATCTAGGCCATGTAATCTCTGGTAAGGGTATTGCTGTCAATCCCGAGCGAGTTCAAGCCGTCCTTGATTGGACTCCACCTGAGACGGTCAAGCAAGTTCGGAGCTTCCTTGGCTTAGCGAGTTATTGCCGTCGCTTCGTCGAGAATTTCTCCAAGGTTGCTAAACCTCTAACTAAACTCCTCAAGAAAGATAAAAAGTTCGAGTGGACCCCACAGTGCGAGTTCAGCTTTCAGGAACTGAAAAGACGCCTGACATCTGCTCCCGTACTAGTACCACCAGATTTCTCCAAGGACTTTATTATCTACTGCGACGCCTCGCGACAAGGACTAGGTTGCATACTCATGCAAGACCATCAGGTAATTGCCTATGCTTCACGGCAATTACACCCCCATGAGGAAAACTATCCCACACATGATCTAGAGCTTGCAGCTGTAGTCCATGCACTCAAAACTTGGCAACATTACCTTCTCGGTAATCGTTGCGAGATCTTCACCGATCACCAAAGTTTGAAGTATATCTTCACCCAACCGGATTTGAATCTCAGGCAAAGACGTTGGGTCGAGTTGATCTCAGATTACGACTTAGGAATAACTTACACCCCGGGCAAAGCCAATGTCATGGCTGATGCGCTAAGTCGTAAATCTTATTGTAACAACCTAATGTTACAACAAAGTCAACCACTTCTCCACGAGGAATTTCGTAAGCTTAAACTTCACATAGTTCCTCGAGGATTCCTATCCACCCTGGTGGCGAAGCCTAACCTTATGGATCAGATCATAACCGCCCAGCGGTATGATAAGGGTATATCCCGGATTAAGGAAAACATCGCTAGCGGAGTTGCTAAATGTTTTTCCATGGATGAGCGAGGTGTTGTCTTCTTCGAGAACCGCTTGGTGGTTCCCAAGAAACAACATTTATGCCAGTTGATTCTTAAGGAAGCTCATGAATCCCCTCTCACCATTCATCCCAGTAGTACTAAAATGTATCAAGACCTACGCCAGAGGTTTTGGTGGACTAGGATGAAGAGAGAAATTGCTCAATACATTGCTAGTTGCAACGTCTGTCGTTGTGTTAAAGTAGAGCATCAACGGCCTACTGGCACCCTTCAACCTTTGGCTATTCCTGAGTGGAAATGGGATAAAATCAGTATGGATTTCATTACTGGGTTTCCCAGGACCAAGGGAGGGAATAATGCCATCTTCGTCGTAATCGATCATCTTTCCAAGGTGGCCCACTTTCTACCTGTTCGTGAGAGTATCACCGCTAGCCAGCTCGCTGACCTATACATCTCCCGAATAGTGTCTCTCCATGGTGTCCCATTGGAAATTAACTCAGACCGTGGGAGTCTCTTCACCTCTCGATTTTGGGAATGTTTCGAAAATGCTATGGGAACTCGTCTCTCTTTTAGCACCGCCTTCCACCCTCAATCAAGTAGTCAAGTAGAGCGAGTCAATCATGTTCTGGAAGATATGCTCCGAGATTCTGTCATCTCATTCGGAATGGGATGGGAGAAATGCCTTCCATTTGCGGAGTTTGCTTATAACAATAGTTATCAAGTTAGCTTGGGCAAAGCTCCTTTTGAAGTTCTCTATGGACGAAAATGTCGAACGCCTCTTAACTGGTCAGAAACTAGGGAAAGACAACTCTTTGGCCCGGATATGATTCAGGAAGCAGAAGAGCAGGTTCGCGTTATTCGTGAGAAATTGAAAACAGCCCAATCTCGTCAAAAGAGCCAATATGATCGTAAACATAAGCTCATGACTTATGAAGTCGGCGAGAAGGCTTACCTTCGGGTTACTCCGTTAAAGGGAACCCATCGTTTCAGTATCAAAGGCAAATTGGCTCCTCGTTACATTGGACCCTTTCGCATTCTTGCCAAACGAGGAGAAGTTGCCTACCAATTGGAACTACCCCCGCATCTTTCCAGAGTTCACGATGTCTTCCACGTTTCTCAACTCAGGCATTGCTTCACGGATCCTATCCGTGGAGTGGACCACGAAACTCTTGATCTACAAGATAACCTTTCATATCGGGAATATCCCGTTCGTATCCTTGATCAAGCCGAGCGTACCACTCAACGCCATAATATGAAGTTTCTCAAGGTTCAATGGTCACACCATTCCAAAAAAGAAGCCACTTGGGAAAGGGAGGATCGTCTTCAACTTGAGTACCCCACCTTCTTCTTTGAGTGGGGGTGAGTTGTCACACCCTAGCTAGTTCATGCATTAGAGTGCCGCATCATGTCTACTTTTACAGAAACTTGAAATGGGGATGACAGAACCCCCAGCACCCCCCTGGAAACAACTAGGGTTTACTAAAATTATTTTTAGTGAACCCAAAATGCCCTTCACAAAATGTTCATCATTTCTGGATTGGGCTAAAACCCCTGGCAAAAATGGTGCACTCTTTTCTAGGCCATTCTGGATTCTTTGAATTAAATCATAAGTATTTGAATTTGGGCATTTAAATGCTATAAAATATTTTAAATGCTCAAATAATTCTGGAAATAAGTGTGGGCTGTTGGAAATAATCTAAACAGAGCCTATGATTATTTTCAGGATTTTTGTAAGTGCCTAGCTATTTTTAATAAAGCCCAACAGTTACAGAAAAATAGAAAAAGGAAACAAATCAGAAAAGGGAGTGAGAGAAACTTACCTGGCAGCCCATTGGCCGGCCCAGCACTGTGCTGGCCCGTGCCAGCCAGCTGCTTCTCCCTCGCCAGGCAGGCACAGAGGTGACGCTGGCGAGCACGAGCTCGCCACGGCGTCATCTGCTTGCCGCCCGCGCCCCTGGACACCTCATTCCTCCCCCTCCTCTCTCCCTCGCTCCCTCGAAGCCATGGCCGACGCAGTCGCCGCTGTCTTGCCGCCGTAGCCGTAGCCACCATCGTCCCCGTGCCACCCCACCCTGTCCACGAGCTCCGCCGCATCCCCCTCGACCTCCAAGACGAGCCACGAGGCCTCAGACGCACTGCAACGCCGCCACCACTACCGTTCCCCTCGTCGGCCACCGGAGATCGTCGCCGACGATTCGCCGCCTCCCAAGCTTCCCCGAGCCCACTTCCACGCCCGCTGCACTCGCCGTGAGCTCCTCTCTCTTCTCCCCCTAGCCATGCCGCTCGAGCTGCCCTCTAACCCCGTTGGCCATCATGGCCGAGAGCTCAGCTCCGCCGGCCATGTCGCCGCCGTGGCCACAGGCGCGTAAGCTCGAATCGGAGCGCATCACCACACTCACCACGTCCCCAGGAGCCTAACGCACCACTCCACGTGCCTCGCCGTGCCCTGTAGCCTCGGATCCATCTTCACCCGAGCTCCGGCGACCGCCAAGGTCGTCGCCGGCGTCGTTCCCGGCCTCCCCGAGCTCCACTTCCACCACCAAAAGACGCGGCTCCCTCCCGGGTCACGTAGATGCTCTCCGCCGATGATTTAGTCGCCGGAGAAGCAAACCCGAGCCCCTCCGCCGCGTCTGTCGTCGCCGGCGTCTGTCGTCGCCGGCGTCAAGCCGCCGGCGAGTTGACCATGTTTGACCCATGTGGGCCCAGGTTGACTTCCCCTCTGAGCCTATGACAGGTGGGGCCGGCCTATTAATTAGTTTAGGATTAGTGCTAACTAATTTTAGTTAATTTAGGTCACTGACATGTGGGCCCAGGGCCCACTTACAGTTAGTTAGTATTAACTAAATTCTGTTAGTTAGCTGAGACACTGACAGATGGGGCCCACCAGTCAGGTTTGACCTGGGCTGGCGCCTTTGACTCGCTGACATCACAGTGACGTAGTGCTGACGCAATTATTTATTTTCTGGAATTATTTTTATTTAGGAAATTCCAGAAAATAGCCTAAACTTCTAAAAATCATAGAAAATCAACCAGAGCTCCAAATCAAACAAATTATATATGAAAAATGATCAAAAAAATTCAATCTATCCATCTATAATAGTTTCATGCATGACAAAACACTTTAACCTTGCTGTTTAGGTGAAACAAGCTAATACACTTATTTTGCATAAGAGCTTAAGCTTTCATTTGAATCTTTGATTCAAATGGACCCATTTCAACTTGTTTCACATTGCATTAGGCAGGACACATCATTTTGCCATGTCATAGCATGCATCATATTGTTGCATATTTCCATGTGTTGAGTATGTTCTGTGTGTCCTTCGTGGTAGGTTCTGCCTCTGAGTATATCTCCGAGTATCCAACTGAAGGGCAGTACCCTACTACCACCCCATCAGGCAAGCAGCCCATTGATCATATCGATACAATCCCATGTTCCCGCCTCTGCTCTCATTTACTGCATTAAGACAACAACATTTCAAACTACTGTGTGCTGCCGTAGTTGAACCCTTATCCTCTGCATGACCTGTCATTGCCACAGTAACTAGATGAAACCCACTAGCATGTGTAGGAGTTGATTGAGCCATGTATGTGTTTCCTACCTTGCTATGCCTACTATGCTTAGAGTTGTGTCAGGTCTGGTTCATCTGGGTGATGGGCCAGAGTGAAATGGTTATGTCGGTAATGTGAGGGATGTGTTGAACATGATTTGGTAAAGGTATCGATGAGAGGCCATGTATGAGTACATGGTGGGTTGTTTCATTAAGGCCGTCCATAAGAACTGAGATCTGTATGTATGATTTAAGATTCAGCTACTACCATGCATTGGGATCCTTAATTGACCCTCTCGGCTTCTTAATCACCCTAGTACTCTGTCCAGGAGTTGCAAATAGTTTCTGGTGTTTGTAGGTTATGTGTTGGCGGCCGTGCGTAGCGCTGACCCTAGGGGTGGGCTATGATGCGGTAGATACATCATGGCACAGTGTACCGAGTCACCTGTTTAGTGTCTTGGGAACCCTGTTCACATCGTTCGGGGCCGTATGTGGAAACCTCGGCCGGACTCCCTGCGGATGGAACCTGGATAGGCGATAAACCTAGACTAGAGACTTGAGTGTTTAGGTAGGCCGTGGCTGACACCCTCGTTGGGCTTCCGCTTGAAGGTTGCCGAGTACATGTCGTGTAAACGACGATAAGTGGTGAGAGCATGTATGAAGAAGTACACCCCTGCAGGGTTAACATCATCTATTCGAATAGCCGCGTCCGCTGTAAAGGACTACTTGGTTGCCTATACAGTTCATAGACAAGTTAATGGTTACTACTAAAAGACTCAAGATAAGTGTGAGTACCGAGGATGGCCCTCTCGTAGGATGACGAGGGAGGATCCCCGGTGGAGTATTGTGTTGGTGATTAGTGGACTCGTGTGCGGAAACTATTTTATTCGTGGTGCCTCGTAGGATAGCTTAGCCAAGAGTCAAAGATGGCTTGCTGCAATAACTCCACCACCTTCTTGAGAATGAGCATGTATAATAGGTTCTGTTGTAGGACTTCCTGAGTACTTTTGTACTCATGTTTGCTTTAATTACTGTTTTCAGACGACAACACCGCCCCCTCCGATGGGTTTTATGTAGATCTCGACGTTGATGACTGACTTGCCACCCAGGTGGTGATCCTGGCCATGGAGGGCCCTATGTAGGTAGACAGGCTTCGAGAAGCCTTCTTGCTTTCTAGTGTCTGTACTCAGACTATTTGCTTCCGCATGTGCTTGTATGCTTGTATGACTTGAGTGTCGGGTCATGTGACCCCTACCTGTATGAACATGTTATGTATGGCTCTCTGGAGCCTTTAAATAAAGTACTTGAGTTGTAGAATTTTGTTGTGATGCCATGTTGTATTTGCACATATCGAGCATATTGTGTGTATGATTGAAATGCTTGGTATGTGTGCGATCCGACAATCTAGTTGTTTATCCCTGGCAGCCTTTCTTATGGAGAAATGTAGTCTAGTGCTCCTCGAGCCATAGTAGTCCGCTACAGCCCGGTTCACCGGAGTCCTGCTAGCCCAACACTACTGCTCAGGACACTTGACTGGCCAGCATGTGTCTCACTTCGTTCCTATGTCTGTCCCTTCGGGGAAATGTCACGCGGTGACTTCCGGAGTCCTGTTAGCCGAGTGCTACAGCCCGGATTCACTCGCTGATGACCGACATGCTCGATGTGATTCATGTATGCCTGTCTCCATAGGTCTGTGCCGCTTTGGGTTCACGACTAGCCATGTCGGCCCGGGTTCTCTGTCATATGGATGCTAGCAACACTATCATATACGTGAGCCAAGAGGCGCAAACGGTCCCGGGCCATGGTAAGGCGATACCCGTGGGGATACCGTGCGTGAGGCCGCAATGTGATGTGAGGTGTTACCGGCTAGATCGATGTGACTTGGAATCGGGGTCCTGACACGCCCGACCGGAGCGGTACTACCGCTTATAGGCAGAACTACCGTGCCTTACTGCCGTGCAACTACTGCTAAACCCGACACGAAAAGAGCAGGACCCAAAATCGAGGCGGTAGTAGAGCGATACTACCGCTTGATGCTATAAGCGGTACTACCGCTGCCGACCATGGTACTACCGCAGGGAGAAAACCAGAACTGCCATAACTTCTTCATAAGAGCTCTGAATTGAGCAAACTCAAGCTTGTTGGATACAAGATGACGAGTAGCATCAAAATAGTGGCAGGGGAGGTATGCCTAACAAATGGAGGAGTGAAACCTCCAACAGCAAAGAACGGGCATAACCTCCAACATCGAAAACATCATAGAAGATGCAAGGGAACTCTGTTTTCGATGAACTCAGGCTTGTCAACAAGATGACCATAAGCTCCAAAACTCTCAAAGAGAACCAAACAAGAACCAAGAAAGATGATGCAAGAATGCAATGGTTTGAGCTCTCTACGAACGATACAATCAAGTTACTCATGAGAGCCCCCCTTGATAGTATGACAATCGATCCTATAACCCGGTCTCCCAACTACCACTATGAGACCGGTAAAATAGAAAACCTATCAAGGGCAAACCTTTGTCTTGCACATAGTCCACTTGAGCTAGATGATGACGATCTTGACTCCCTCAAGTTGGACCACCTTTCATCATTGTGTTGGCTCGATGAAGACTAGTTGATTTCTCCCCCATACTCCACCATGGGTGAGCCACTCTTCGGTACATCTTCATAAATCCATTGTTACCATAATGGACGGCAAGCTTCAAGCATTTCATCTCTTCATGATGCTCCACTTGAACTTGCACATCGCAACCTAACCCCACAAAGAACTCTCACGAAAACCTTGGGTTAGCAAGCAAAGCATAATGGAAAATGCTTACCATACCATGGGATCACTTGATCCCTCAGTACATCTTGTATGCTTTGTGTGTTAATCAACTTGATTCATTCTTGACTTAATCTTGATCAACCTTGAATCTTTGCAATTATCTTTATTTGGATGATGTCTTGAAGGTAGACATGAATGATCACACTATCTTCTTCTTCAAGACATACTTGCAATAATCTCAACACTCACATGACCAATCTTTGGATAATTCCTTGAATAGCACCTTGGTCGACACAAACTCTCCTTGAAACCAACACATGTACTCCAAGAAAAGCCTATGGACAAAACCTTCAAATATGACTCAAGGCAACCATTAGTCCATAGAGATTGTCATCAGTTACCAAAACCAAACATGGGAGCACCACAAGTTCTTTCAATCTCCCCCATTTTGGTAATTGATGACAATCACTTTCAAGAGAGTTTATACAAGGAAATATGCATCACCATGCAATGCAACAACAAATAATGCATGCGCATGAGATGCAAATGCTTAGGAACAAAACCAAAGCAAGGAGAAAACTCTAAAGACTTCTCCACTTCGGCGGGACTTCATTAAAGAAAAATATTTTTCTCCTCTTCTGCGGGACTTCTGAAAATTGTCTCCTCTCTCTGAATCATCTTTTCTCTGCCTTATAAAGGTATCTTTCTTAGTTTTTTTCTTTTTATACTTCCATAGTTTATTATTTCTAGACTAATACGATAGAATAATTAGATTATCAATTAGTCTATGTATTTATACATTAGACCTTGATTTTTTTAGCCGTAGCTATTTTTCTTCCGAAAAACAGCTTGCCCTGATTTTTCAAATAGCCATAACTTTTTACTCGTTCATCCAAATTAGATGAAACCAGCGCCTATAGTTTTGTCTTGTTTTCACCTATCCAGTGAACCTGTCACATCAACTTTTTGAAATTTTCAAATTTCGAAATTTGTTCAGATTCATATTCAAAACTTCTTTTGATCATAACTTGAGTTTTATCACTCCGATTTAATTGATTCTTTTTGCAAATCGAAGCTCTTGACCTAAACTTTCTGATATGGCCAAATTCACATAATTTTGGTACTGTTAGAAATTGATTTATGTTGCAAGAGTTATTTGCTTGGTTTTGATGTTTTTCGAACTGTCTTCTTCGTTCTTCCCGATCTTTTGAGTGATTGCTTATGTGTGGTCACGATAGATTGAACGGAGTGTGATGAGTAGAACTATCATGAGTTATGAGTGTGAATCATCTACATCAACCGTACAAGGCAAGTTCACACTTTGATCACATCCCTTTATTACCCAGTTTTTATGCATTAGTCTCAACCCTCAAACATTGCATGAGTAGGATCTCTTAACATGTGGGTATTGGGAAGTAGTTGATGAGGTAGGAACCTATTGCCCTGCATTCAAAACCTTGGGAGTTACTTCTACGTATGCTTATACTGCTATGCTATGCTCATAGACGTTGTTTGGTTTGAGTTATTCATGACAGGTGTGAGAGTTATTATTAATGGTTAACTTAAGGTGGCAACTTTAATACACATCTGGGTGGAATGGTAGGGGCACCCTGGAGCACCCAGTGGTCTGCCCGGGCACCTGGAGAACCCAGTGCTTGCCCAAGGGGATCCCGGAGGACCCGTGTGATCACACTATGGAATGCCACCCAGGATCAAAGGGATCATAAGATTATTCATGCTAGAAACTTCTGTGTGCGGCCACAAGCTATTATGGGCTCTAGCATAGTTGAGTATGTTGCATGACCTCTTTCAGTGGTGGGCTAGCAGATGTAGGGGAAAGGAGGTGTAATGTCCACCCAGAGTAAAGAGTTAATCTTTCTGAAAGACTGTGTCTTGGTCATCCATTTCTCAAACACCATGTAGTGCAAGAAATCCAATGGAGGAGATCGAGTCTTGTGGGGAAAAGTGCGCAAACCTCTGCAAAGTGTACAAACTAATCATGATTAGGCGTGTCCCCGGTTATGGACATCTTGAGTATCTGGTTCTTGGATTATCATATGGATCTCATCACTTTAAATTAATTTGTTGGGTTGTCAACTTTTAATTGGGATTGAGTTGGAGGAACCTTCTCAATAATTTTTCAACCAACTTGGTAGTTAAATAAAATTTATTCCTTTGAGGTAGGGAAAAATTGGCATTATGCAAAAAATAAGCTTAGAGCTTTCCACCAGCCAAATATGCATGTAGTGATAGTTTATTCAGCATTGTCCTATGGTGTGAATTTGCCAGTACATTCAATGTACTGACCCTTTGTGGCTGCAACGTCTCATCACTACAAAAAAAGACACATCCGTGACATTTTGGGCCGAACAAATTTTTTTTCTGTCATACATATGACACTTCTATGATGATAATTGTGACAAAACCCGGTATCATAATAGATGTGGTGGGCTCCTACTTCTATGACAAAAAATCATGTCAGAAAATGGGCTTTTTGTCCTGGGCGGGCCGGAGATGCAGCTGCATGACATTCTTAGGGCCGTCCATGACGGAAAAAACCATGGTAGAAGAGAGGGCGAGGAAAATTTCGGGGAGTTCCCGGTTACGGTGGGTGGTCGGGGGCAGAGCGATGCGCGTTTCTTTCATACACGTACGCGCGTGTGTGCGAGGCGTTGGCTCTAACTGAACCCGAGCGAGGCGTTGGGCTCTAACTGAACCCGAGCAATTCCACTGCAGGCTACGCGTTACTGAACCCAAGCGATCGATCGATGGCTGTTAACTGAACCCGATCGAGCGATTCCTTCGCTACTACTGCTAACTGAAGCCGATCGATGCTGCCTCTGGATGAACAGTGAGCGTTGGGGGGGGGGGGGGGGGTTGTAACACCCTTGATGCGGCTATATCTCCCACGTGTCAAAGCACGACTTAGAGGCATAACCGCATTGAAAGCAATGTCGCAAGTGAGGTAATCTTCACACGACCCATGTAATACATAAGGGAAAGAGATACATAGTTGGCTTACACTCGCCACTTCACACAATACATGAATAAAGCATTACATTCATCCAAATACACTCAAGGTCCGACTACGGAACCAAAATAAAAGAAGACTACCCCAAATGCTACACAGATCCCCGATCGTCCCAACTGGGCTCCACTACTGATCAACTGGAAACGGAACAACATAACGAATGCGAATCTCATCGAGCTCCTCCTTGAGCTCAGTTGCGTCACCTGCACGGTTTCATCGGCACCTGCAAACTGGTTTTGGAAGTATCTGTGAGTCACGGGGACTCAACAATCTCACACCCTTGCGATCAAGACTATTTAAGCTTATAGGTAGGGGTAAAAAGGTATGAGGTGGAGCTACTGCAAGCGACTAGCATATTTAGTGGCTAACATACGCAAAAGAGAGCGAGAAGAGAAGGCAAAGCACGGTCGAACAACTATGATTAAGAAGTGATCCTAGAACAACCTACGTCAAGCATTACTCCAACACCATGTTCACTTCCCGGACTCCGCCGAGAAAAGACCATCACGGTTACACACGCGGTTGATGCATTTTAGTTAAGTTAAGTTTCAGGTTTTCTACAACCAGACATTAACAAATTCCCATCTGCCCATAACCGCAGGCACGGCTTTCAAAAGTTCATAACCATGCAGGGGTGTCCCAACTTAGCCCATCACAAGCTCTCACGGTCAACGAAGGATATTCCTTCTCCCAGGAAGACCCGATCAGGCTCGGAATCCCGGTTACAAGACATTTCGACAATGGTAAAACAAGACCAGCAAAGCCACCCGAATGTGCCGACAAATCCCGATAGGAGCTGCACATATCTCGTTCTCAGGGCACACCGGATTGTCCAAGGTTCCGGTAGGCCAGCCCAGAGTTGCCCCTGGTGGCCACCGGCAGCTGACAGGTTGGACCAACACTCAGAGGAGCACTGGCCTGGGGGTTTAAATAAAGATGACCCTTGAGTCTGCAGAACCCAAGGGAAAGAAAAGGCTAGGTGGCGAATGGTAAAACCAATGTTGGTCCTTGCTGGAGGAGTTTTATTCAAGGCGAACTGTCAAGGGGTTCCCATTATAACCCAATAGTGTAAGGAACGCAAAATCAAGGAACATAACACCGGTATGACGGAAAGCTAGGGCAGCAAGAGTGGAACAAAACACCAGGCATAAGGCCGAGCCTTCCACCCTTTACCAAGTATATAGATGCATTAATTAAATAATAGATATTGTGATATCCCAACAAAATATCCATGTTCCAACAAGGAACAAACTCCAATCTTCACCTGCAACTAACAACGCTATAAGAGGGGCTGAGCAAAGTGGTAACATAGCCAAACAACGGTTTGCTAGGACAAGGTGGCTTAGAGGCTTGACATGGCAATATGGGAGGCATGATAAAGCATGTGGTAGGTATCGCAGCATAGGCATAGCAAAAGAGCGAGCATCTAGCAAGCAAAGATAGAAGTGATTTCAAGGGTATGGTCATCTTGCCTGATATCCTGCAAGGAAGAAGAACGAGTCCATGAAGAAGACAAACAGACGTAGTCGAATGGATCCTCACAAACGCGACGTTATCGGAACTAACCCGAAGAAGCAACACCGGAAAGAAGCAAACAACATAGTAAACAACCATCACATAAACATGGCATGATGCACAACCAAGTATGATGCATGTCCGGTTTAATGAAGCATGGCATGGCAAAGTGCACAAGCAATCCTACAAATTAAGTGGAGCTCAATATACAACGGAGTTGCATATTGAAGAAAACACCACATGACTTATTTAGTTCTCTCTCGTTAGGTAGTCAACAATATTAAATGTTGATTAACATGTTAAGGGTGAAGCACAACAAAACTACCTATCTAGGCAAGTTTAAATGAGGCCGAAAACAACGAACAACAACTCCGGTAAAACCCCATATGCAAATTTTAGGTTTGGCACTGTTCTTCCCTAAACACAATTTTAGTGTTGTTAAACATGCAAAACAAGTACACCATGTTAAACTAGGCATTTTTCTACCCCATTTACATATAAAGTTTATTAAAAACCGAGCTATGGTTATTAAGTTATGAAATAAATCATTTTACATGGCAATATGGGAAAATATATGCAAACATCATTTTGAACATTTTAAACATAGATGAAAGTTGCACAATATGAATCTACACAAAATTCTAAGCATTTTTCATATATAAATCATTTTAATATGATGCACGGTTGATGAGTTATTATATGCATGAAGTGCAAGGGTTAAACTGCAAAACTGTAAATCCCTGGTAAATAGACAAATCGCAGAACCAAGAAAAACCATCCACTGGGCCGAATCTGAGACAGACCCAACAGTGTAAGGGGGCGCTGCGGTGAGGCTCACCATGGGCCTGGCCCAGCTCGGTGGAGATGTGGCAGCAGGGAAGCGGCTTGGGCCCAATCTCGCTACTACTTGGCGCGGTCGATACCGAGAGTCAACGCGGGGCGCGCCTGGATCGTCCTCGAAGCAGAGGCGAAGTGCTCGCCGGGAAGAAACAGGACGGCATCAGCGAACTTGGCGGGGAGGAGGCAGGGAACGCAGGGCCTCACCAGACCTGGCGAATCCCGGTGGCGGCGATCACTGAGGTGCTCGTGTTGTTCCCTGCGAGGAAGAACAGAGGGAGGAAATGAAGAGAGAGATACATGAAAAGGAAACAGAGATGGCGAGGAAAGGAGCAGGGCTCGTCGGCGGGACCTGCGTCGGGCTTGAGGACGAGCTTGGCATGGAGTGCAGGTGCTCGAAGAAGGCGAGCGGGACGAGGCGGAGGGTCTTGGCGCTCTGGCCGTTGCTGGAGATGACGAGGAAGCCGAGTCCGGCGTGGAGCAGGGGAAGCAGGTTTGACGGCGGCGACAGAGCTTGTAGGGAGGTCCAGCGACCTGGGGAACGACTCCGAGCGGGTCAAAGCTTGGCGGCGAGGAGCTCCGAGTCGGCGGTCGGGGTCCATGGAGGTCGCTGCTGCGGCGAAGCTCCGTGCCTCGGGTGGCCATGGTGGTCTAATGTTGCTGCGAGTTACAGAGAGAGATGGAGATATTAGGAGATAGAGAGAAGAAGGAAAAGAGAGATGGACAGAGTAGGGAGCAGGGACGCAGCAGAGGCGGTGGTCCGGTGATCTGGCAGTGCTCCGACGTGGACGAGGCGGCAGAGGGGACTTGATTGGGAGCTCGGGGCTGCGCTCGTGGAGGCCTCGATCCGATCTGAATCGAGCGTTGTAGGAAGCTCGGGCGCTCAAGTGGCCGTTGGATCTCCATCCGGCGGTCACAGATGGATGGATCAGAGGCTGGGTGGATTGGGTGGACGGGGAAAACGATGAGGATCTAGGAAGATGGTTGGCTGCGCGTGGGTTGGCTCGGGTGGGATTCCGAGGGCGATGCTGCTGGCGGTGGCGCGAGGGACAAACTGCCTAGAATTTAGGGTTTGTCCAAAAATAGGCTAGTGGTGATCTATATATAGCAAACGGGTTATGTTTAGGGGCATTTGGTCCCTCCAATCTTAATCGGACGGTCTCGGATAAATAGGCTAGGGAGATCAAATAATAAAACGGAGATGTTTTGTAGACGTTTGGGGATGATCCGGACATAACGGTAGCGAGAGTCCGGGTCGGGTTCGGGACAACTTTCGGACCCACGCGCGAGGAGGGCCGCGGGCTGATGAGAGAGGTTAGATTGGGCCTAGGCAGTAAATAGTGGATTGTGTAAACGGTCTAGGGAGGAAAGAGAGGGAAAGCCCGGCGCATGTTTCTGGATACCGGAAATGTCCGACGTTTAACCGGCTATATTGCCGTTATAGTTTTACGGTTGGGCTATCAAACGGACTCTGAATGCGATGAAACTTGGCAGGCGGCCTACTAACAACATAACAACACCGCATGCCAACTTTCATCCCATTCCGAGAACATTTTCCGGCCACTTATAAAATAATATTTTGAACATGCCGCAGGCGCGTGCAAGTGTGGTTGGGCTCAGAACGGACAACAGAGAGAATGGGGAGACCTGGACGGATGCAAGTTTGAAAACATGATGATGCAATGCACATGATGACATGACAAGGAATGCATGACACGCAAGCAATGACAAGGCAACACCAGCGAATAACTGGAAGACACCTGGCACATCGGTCTCGGGGCGCTACACCCGTGGTGTTGCCTCTGGATGAACAGGACCCCGATCGATCGAGCCGGTTGGGGCTGGATGAACAGGACCCCGTGGAGGGCTGGATGAACAGGACCACCCCATGGAGGGCAGGATGAACAGTAGACGGTGGAGGGCAGGATGAACAGTAGCCCGTGGAGGGGTGGTTGAACAGGAGCCCGTGGAGAGGGCTGGTTGAACAGTAGCCGGTGGAGTAGCGTGCGGTGGAGGCTGGATGAACATGAGCCTGTGGATGAACAGTCGCAGGTGGAGGCTGGAGGAGGTCGACAGTGGATGAACAGTAGCTCGTGGAGGCTGGAGGGGGTCGGCGGTGGAGATGAACAGTATCCCGTGGAGTCCCATTTTGCGGTACGCCACACTCCTCCTGATGAACAGGACCCCCATTTCGACCGTAGCGCTCCAACACAAGTCCGTTTCGTCCGTTTTGCGGTACGCCACACCCCCCGATGAACAGGACCCCCATTTCGACCGTAGGAGGTCCGTTTCATCCGTTTTGCGGTACGCCAGACCCTTACTGATCAACAGGACCCCGTTCCGAACGTAGGAGGTCCGTTTCCTCCGTTGTGCGGTACGCAAGGCCTCGTTTCCATCACCTGCTCCATCCAAGCCCCCCCGATGAACACGACCACGCATTCCGTTCCGACCCAGCTGGTTGGCTCCCACGCATTCCGTTGCCTCCCTATGAACACGACGCATTCCGTTGCCTCCCCATGAACACGATGCATTCCGTTGCCTCCCCATGAACACGACAACGACGCTGTTTCTCCGTTCCGACCCAGCCATGTACACGAGCCCTGGCCGTACGTATGCGTGAGTAGGCGTTCGAGACCCCGCCCATATGTACACATACGTGACCGTATTTTCTTTCTTGCACCCTGGCCGCTATACGTACGTGTACATGCTACATGCGCACCTCTACTACGACACATGCGCGCCTCTACATCGACCAGTATGTACGTACACGTTCGCGACCAGAATGACAATGCTACTACACTTGAACCAGGTGGGTCCCGACTGTCAGGCACTTCCTTGCCTGCGAAGATGTAGCTAGTGGGTCCCAGCAGTCAGGGGGCGAATCGTTTCTTTTTTGCCCGGACGCACTTCCTTGCGTGCGAAGATGTAGCTGGTGGGTCCCATCAGTCAGGGGGAAACATTTTTTTCACGAAATACCGTGGCCCGTCCGGTGGGTCCCAGGTGTTAGGTGGAGGAATCATTATTTTCCGCGTAATAAGGAGGCACTTCCTTGCTGCGGCCGTGGACCCAGCTGTCAGCCTCTCCACGTATAGTCCACGTCCGATGGAAGTCATTCCTTGACCATGTTGACCACGCCGCGCTGAGAGCACCAGGGCGGTGGACGACGGCGAGGCCTAGGAAGGGGACGACACGGAGGAAGGGAAGACTCGGTCGTTGTTTCCCACGCAGAGGGGAGTACGACTGTACGAGGGTTTACTAGTTTGTCTGTCGTGCCGGAGAATAACAGCAGGTGTGGGTGAGTAGAGGGATGGCTAGGCCAGCGATGCGAGTAAGGTCGGGTGGTGAGGCCTGCGCGGCAGCACAGCCGGTCGCGAGGAGGAGGGAGCAGGCAGTCCCGCTGGTGCTTGTTTGAGCGGCTGGAGCAGGAAGAGCAGAGGTTGAAGAAGCACGATGGTCGTTGGATGGACATCCAACAGTCAGTGCTTGTGCGTCAACCTTTTTTAGGAAAGCCTCAAATCTATGGAAAACAGCATACAGCCCATGTGCCATTATTTCTAATAATTTACAGCCCATTTGCTAATTCTTAAGGTTTTTTTGGAGCCCATATTCTTTTTGTTAGCATTACAGCCCATATTGTGGCAACGGTTAAAAAATTATACGAAATTTTGCATATTTCGGTGCGGTCCGAACTGTTTTTAATCCCGAAATTTCCACTCACATTCAAACTGATTTTAAAAATAAATGTATATCAATATAAAATCCAAAAAATTCTCCATGCGTAAAAATTAATGTAATTTAAAATCTTGAAATGAAAAAAAAGATATTTGAAACTAATTGCCGGTTTGATGTGTTTTAAAAATGTACAACCCATTTCTCATTACTGATGGACCATTTTCTCGGCCAGCCGAATAAAAGCTCTCCTCGTCTTGAAAGATTTGCGGCCCAACAGGCCTGACAAAGCGACTTACTTGGCAAATCACAAAAAAACTGGGTTGTGGCCGTGGACCCAGCTGTTAGCCTCTCCACATACAGTACTCTTCCGATGTAAGTCGTTCCTTGACCACGTTGACCACGCCACGCGGAGAGCACCACGGCGGTGGACGACGGCGAGGCCTAGGAAGGGGACGGTGCGGCAGTGGAAGCCCGCACGGAGAGGACTACGAGGGTTCATTGGTTCGGCTGCGGTGTGAGGCTGCCGTCGCCGCAGGGCCTGGCCAGCGGTGGGAATAGTAGGGGGCGGTGAGGCCTCTGCGGCAGCACAGCCGGCCGTAGGAGGCAGGAGCATGCGGCACGACCGGCGCTGCTTTGGGCGCCTGGAGCAAGAAGACCAGAGGTTGAAGAAGCACTACAGCCGTTGGATGGACATCGTACGGTCACTGGAGCTAGAATCGTTCGTATTGACTAAGTTGACAAAGCCCTTCGTCCCCGTCAACTTAGTAGGCCCACAAGTCAGCCTCCCAGCAAGGTGGGTCCCAGCTAGCCAGGGGAGTATTCATTTTTTGTGCGTAATAAGGAGTCACTTCCGGTGGGTCTGAGCTGATAGCGGGGGGAATGTTTTTTTTCGCGAAATATGGTGGACCGCCCCGTGGGTCCCAGCAGTCAGGGGGAAATGATTTTTTTCGCAAAATACTGGTGGCCAGTCCGGTGGGTCCCTGCTGTCAGGTGGAGGAATCATTATTTTCCGCGTAATAAGGAGGCACTTCCTTGCTGCCCCCGTGGACCCAGCTGTCAGCCTCTCCACGTATAGTCCACATCTGATGGAAGTCGTTCCTTCCACGTTGACCACGCCGCGCCGAGAGCACCAGGGCGGTGGACGACGGTGAGGCCTAGGAAGGGGACGACGCGGAGCCGGTGAAGATGCAGCAGTGGATGCCCACACGGAGAGGAGTATGAGGGTTCACTCGTTCGGCTGCGGTGTGAGGCTGCCGTCGTCACAGGGCCTGGCCAGCGGTGGGAATAGTAGGGGGCGGTGAGGCCTCCACGGCAGCACAGCCGGCCACGGGAGGCAGGAGCAGGTGGCACGACCGACGCTGCTTTGGGCGGCTGGAGCAAGAAGACCAGAGGTTGAAGACGCACTACGGCCGTTGGATGGACATCGTACGACCACTGCAACTAGAATCGTTTATATTGACTAAGTTGACAAATCCCTTGGTACGTCAACTTAGTAGGCCCATAGGTTAGCTTCCGAAACGGTGCACCCTAGATGTCAGGGGGAGGAATCATTTTTTGGGCGGGTGAAGCTAGAATATCCGAGATTGAAGAACAAGCACGGCATCCGTTGGATGGACATCCAACGGCCATTGCTGCTAGAACCGTGTGTTGACTATAAGTTGACAAAGCCTTGCATACGCGTCAACTCTGTTTTTTTAGGGGACGCGTCAACTTAGTAAGGCCAGAAGTGTGTGGCAGAGAACTTATGCCGGAGGGTAATCCACGAGCATCTATGGGACCGGCGGACCGAGTCCCTTTCGGTTCAGCGGGGGCGAGGGTCGCACGAAGAGCGGATCGAGGCGAAGCACACAAGCAGTTTACCCAGGTTCGGGCCGCACGGATGCGTAAAACCCTACTCCTGCTTTGTGGTTTGTATTGAGTTCTTGCTCGGGAGCGCGGAGTGCTACAGTACACCCCAGCAGCTAACGAGACCGAGCGTGAGCGTTCTCTTCCTCCTCCCCTTCTACGTTGCGCATGGGCCTCCTTTTATATGCTCAAGGGGTCACCGACAGGTGGCAATGTAGACAAGGGTAAAAATGGAAAGGTGTTGCGGTTGGTACAACTACCTGCTACAGTGTATCATACCTAACCCTGAAGGCAGGGGACAAGGGCATTAAATGCCCGTCTGTGTCGCCTAAATAGTGCAAAAGGGACCCTCAGGGACGCCACCGCTCGCCACGATGGCAATCTTGTCAGCGCCGCTTGCCACCGCACGCTACTGGCTGCACAGCCTCCCGCTACGTACGCCTGGAAGGGTCCCAGAGCGACACGTTGGTGGATGTGCTGGAGCGCGGGCACAGAGTGGTGGCTTGCCGCGGCAAGCGCCTTGCCGCGGTCATTGTCTTGTCGTGTCTGGGAGCTTGTCGCTCACCGGGCCTTGCCAGGACGCGTGGCGCGTCGCGGCAAGTTCCTTGAGATGCCTTGGTTGGCCTTTCCGGCAAGCTCCTCTTGCCGGGGTCTTGTCTCCTTAGGCGCCTTGCCTTGGTTGGCCTTCCCGGCAAGCTCCTCTTGCCAGGGTCTTGTCTCCTTGGCTTGGATACTTTGTTCTTGAATGGCTTCAAAGGAACCACGGAGGACCTTGGCGGTCACCCGGCAAGCCTTGCCGCGGGATGCTGCGACTGCCCGTGCACAAGTTCGGGATACTAGGGTACCCCTACTCTAGTACACCGACAGGAGCCCCCGGGCCTGGGCCATACACGGTGCCGAGCGCTGTTGGGCCAGGCCCAAAACAGGGCACGGGCACGCGCGGCCTGGGTTACGCCATATCTCTCTCCGTATCCACCGCGCCCTCCCCGAACGGCACGCGTTGAATGCGGCGTCGTGGGAGAGATCGTGGGTGATTTCTTTATTCGGAAAGGCGGAACGTCCGCCCCCTCCCCCTTCATAAGCAGGGGAAACAGGGGTAGTTCGCCCATTCTCCGGTTGGTACTCCAATCTCGGAAATCTCCGCCGCTCCCTCGTCTTCCCAAAGCTGAAAGAGAGCAGCGCCCCGCCCCCCATCACCACCAGCACCACCAACGCCGTCGACCTCCTCCACCACTTCCGCCATGGCTCCGAGAGCCGACAAGGGGAAGGTTGTGAAGTCGACCGAGGCGCAGCGGCTTGCGATGCTGCGAAAGGAGCGGGCAATCTTCCCCCCCAAGCTCGCCGCGAGGGAGCTGAGGGAGAATTACTACCTCTTCTGGTCGACGGAGACGCGAGCGCACCCGCGCATGAAGGTACTTCCAGCCGCCGCTTGGAAAACGGCTCCAAATGGATATCCATTCTTCGCCTTGTTCTTCTACTGCGGGCTCTGCCCGCCTTTCTCGGAGTTTTTCTGCGATATTATGAACACCTACGGGTTCCACCTCCTTGATTTCACCCCCAATGCCGTTCTGACCATGGCAGTTTTTGCACATCTCTGCGAAAACTTCGTCGGAGTCCATCCCAATGTAGCCCTTTTCGCCACTTCTTTATGCCCCGAGTAGAGAGAGGAGAGCCTTTATCCGGCGGAATCGCCTGGATCTCGAGGGCCGGGAAGAAGGACACTTATCTGGAAGGAGAGTTCCGCGACAAGTGGGAGGAATGGAGAGCAGACTGGTGCTGGATTGTCGAGGAGAACCCGCAGCCGTTTACCGCCCGGTGCCAAGCACCAGTAGCACGCGACAGCGATTGGAGTAACGTGGCCCCGAAAGACGATAGGCTGAAGATTGCCGTCACCTGGATCCTACGCCTCAGGCTTGCCGGGCTCACTGTAGGCGCTGTTGGCGCAGATTTTCTTCGCCGCCGCATCGCCCCCTTGCAGGAACGGGGGAGACCCGCCTGGGAATTCAAGAATGCGGCGGATATCATGAGGCTGCGTCTGGGCCTCAACTTCAACTTCACTGTTCTGGAGCTTCACGCGATGCTTCAGGAGCTGTTCAAGTACGACCCTCAACATCCCGAAGTGTTCAGGTTGCCGCGGAGTGTCGTTCCGCTGTGCAACAACTCCGCGCTCGACCGCATCCGTGCAATGATGCCGCTGTGCGATTCGCATGGAATTGTCCCAACTTGGCAAGAGCCTGCAGAGGACGTCGTGCAGGAGTTCTTTGACGGCTTTGTAGAAGTGTCGGTCCGGTCCGACGAAAAGGATAGCCTCACCCGCGACACCACTGATGCGGAGATGACACGCATCGCCACTAGGCTGGAAGAGGCGGCGGCGGCCGCAGCCGTGGGAGAATTTGGATTCACCATGGAGGAGGCAGATGCAGCAGAGGCGGCAAGCCGTGCCGAGCGAGGGGAGCCCGCCGGCGAGAAAGAGCTTGCCGGGCATGGCGTCGAGTCGAGCGAGCCCGCCGAGGATGCGAGCGGCTCGATGGAGATCAACTCCTCTTCCTCCTCATCTTCAGGCAGCTCGCTGCAAGCAGAACCTCCATCTCCACCGAGAAGGCGTCTCCGCAAGGCCGGGGACGTAGTGGGGCAGCGGGCAAGTGAACAGCCGCCGCGCCACGCGACACGCTCCACCGCAGCAAGCACTGTTGCCGTGGGACCACCTCATGCTGCTGCGGCAACTAGAGCGGGGTCCACCCAGACCACCGCTTCTGCTCCTTCCGCTTCTCACGCCGCGACGGCAGCCGGAGCGGGGTCGTCTCATACCACCGCCACTGTTCCCTCCAAGCGGCCAAGGGAACCACTCCTCCACCTCCTCGCGCCGGACGTGAGCCAGACTTCGACTTCTCCGCGTTCAGCTCCGACGAGGAAGAAGAAGAGTAAGATTCTCTTGTTGTACTTGTAGTTCTTCAATTCTTGCTGTTTTGTCTTGTATCTCACTTGCTTTACTCTGAACTTATTCCTTTTTAGGACTCTGGCCCAGAGAGCAGCAAAGAGAGCCAAGGTCCCGGTGATTGTCATCGAGGACGAACCCACCTTGCCGGACCCGGCAACTGTTCTCCAGAGCAGCCCCCAGCGTAAGTATATGGTTCACTTTCCGCTGTTAGGCATGCATGGATACTCTTTCTTTGCTGCCATCTGACTGTTGGTTTGTGTAGGAGCAGAGCAGCTCCACCAGGAGCGCCCGGAGGCCGCCCCCGAAGTGCCAAGGGAGAGTCCTCCGGCAAGGGAGAATTCTCCGGCAAGGGACAGCACCGGCGTCCCCCCGGCGATGCAGACTACGACTGCTGAACCCAGTACAGGTAATCCTCTTGCTTCAAAACTTCCCTTGAGTTCTTCTTCTTTTTTGGATATTTGCTTGACTCTTCTCCCTTTTCCGGCCGTCAGACCCATCTGCTGTGGAGCCGATGGAGACCGAGGTTGCCGCCGACGACGCCGTTGGCACTGAAGAAGCAGCCGGTGCTGACGATCCCGCCGGCGCAGAGGCCTTCAAAGCTGCCGCCGCAGAAACAGGCGGGGGGTCTGGCGATCACACTGATGGCCCAGAGGCCGCAGGAGTGCCAGGCGCTACTTCGACCGCCGACCCGTCCGCCGCTGCCGCAGCGCCAGGCTCCAAAGAGCCCCAGCCAGGCGTCTACTTGAAGGCCGGCGATGGCGTCTTCATCAACCTCCCCTGGGCGTCAAGCTCCAGGGCGCCGGTCGAGGGAGAGAGCTTCGACAGAGAGGTGCTCGCCTCCGCTGGGCTGACGCTAGTTGACGCGCCGAGCAGCAGCAGCGGCGAGCCTGAGGAGGAGCGGCTGCTGCGGAAGCTGTTGTCGCTCTACCGCGCGCGGCAAGCCAAGCTGGAATCCCGCGAGGCGCTTGTCGCGAAGGCGGGAGTGGACATCGAGAAGCGCGCGGAGGAGCTCCGGGGTCTCAACCAGGAAGCTCTCCGGTCCCTGGCGGAGGAGCGGGAACAACTCGCCGAAGAGCAGAAGGCCTTCTTCCTCGAGAAGGCCAAAGTTGAAGAGCAACAGCGGCTTGCCGCTGAGAAGCTCTCTGCGCAGGAGGGCGAGCTGGCGCAGCGGAAAGTTAACCTCGACAGCCACGAGGAGGAGCTTGCCGCGCGTGAGCAACAATTCGGCGGAGCCCTTAAGCAAGCAGAGGATGCTGCCGCAGTTGCCAAGGCCGCCAAGAAGGAGCTAGAGACGAAGGTGGCGCAGCTGGAGGCTGATCTCAAGGCGAGTGGCGAAGAGCTTGCCGAGAAGGGAAAAGAGCTTAGCGCCGCCAAGGACTCCAACGCAGATCTTGAGTTGAAGCTGACCACTTTGACCAAGACGTTGGACGGCGCCAGGGAGCAGGAGGTGGCCTTGAAGGAGGAAATCAAGGCCGACAAGGCGCTGCTGGCGAGTGCTGCCGCCGCCCAGAATGCTTTTAGGGAGAATGTGGAGCACTCAACGGAGGGTCTCGTGAATGTTGCCGCAGACATTGACAGGGAGCTGGTGCAGCTGGGGATGGAGGATCTCGGGTATCCCTCCGACGAGAACCTCCAACCCAGCGCCAAGCTCATCTTGTTCTTCAAAGGCGTGGCGACGGCCCTCCAGCGGCTCCGGAAGAAGATCCCAAAGCAGCTGGCCGACGAGTCTCGTAAGATCTGCGCGGGAGCTCTTCAAAAGGTGTTAGTGAAGGTGGCCTTCCGCAACCCGGGCCTCAACCTCACCAACGTCCTCAAGACCCTGCCGCCGGATGCTGATCTGGAGGCGCTCAAGATCCTTGTCGCACCCATTGTGGACAAGGTGAGCGGGATCAAGAGGATTGAGGGCGATCGCGTAGACTAGGCCGCCCGTTTTCTTCTTTTCTTGTCGCTGTTGGTCATGTTATGAGAACAATCTATTAGAGCCGCGACAAGCTATCTTGTAATATAACTCTATTCCGAGTAATGATTGCAATGTTATTCCCTTTACTTGATTCCTCCCTTTGTATGTTTTTGCCCTACGCTTTTAGGGAACTTGCCGGTGCAGGCACCTTAGCCGCGAGCGCTGAGTGCGGGACGTCAGCAGCCTGCTGGCGGTGCCGCTACCGACAAGAAACCTTGTCGCAACTAGTCGCAGCTCACTTAAGTTGTTGAGCGGACTCGAAACAAAGTAAGGGTGCAACTAGCTACGAGTTGGTTCCTCCGCGCACAGGTTTTCCATACAAAGTGCGGTCGTTCAAGGGAGATAACTTAAAAATTTAAAAAATCTGATTGCTCAAACTTTGGCAACTTAGCTTTTCTGTTGTTTGCTTCCCGGTAAGGCGAAACTTTCTTGAACGACGCCTGGTCCATACCATTATCTTCTCCTTTCCCCCCGGCAAACTTGTGGGCAAGGGAACCTTCCTTTCCTTGAGAAAAAAGAAAGAAGAGAAAATAAAGATATGGAGCCTTACGGCTCGTTATTGCTTACCTGGGAGTAGGTGCTGCACAAAGTGTCAGATCGCATATGCAAAAGATAGAAAGCATGAAATTGAGAAGATGTGCGGAGCACATGAGCTTTACTTATGCATGGGGTCTGCGCCCGGCTTTGTACAAAGGATTACATGCAACAGCGGCAAGACTTGTACAAAAGGTGGTTGCCGGAACAGGTTCCGGCAACCGCGCCTTACGGGTAAAACTTACGAAGATGCTCAATGTTCCAGGAATTGCTCACCGGAATGCTATCTTCGGTCTCAAGGCGGACAGCGCCAGGCCTAGTGACTCGTTTCACCCGGTAAGGGCCTTCCCACTTCGGCGGAATGAACACGCCGAAGAACAAGGTCGCCTTCCTCGAGACTTCTGGCATTAACTTTGCGGCTATGGTAGCGGCGCAAAGCTTGCTGGTAGCGAGCAGCTCGTACAGCAGCCCGAAGACGGTCTTCCTCAAGGAGCAGCGCGTCATCTTGTCGCAGCTGCTCTTGCTCAAGCTCATCGTAAGCGAGCACTCGAGGTGACCCGTATACGAGTTCCGTGGGGAGAACTGCCTCTACTCCATAGACTAGAGCGAAAGGTGTCTGGCCAGTGGCTCGATTTGGCGTCGTCCTGATCGACCAAAGAACCACCGGCAGCTCCTCGATCCAGTTTCTTCCGCACTTGTGCAGCCTGTCAAAAGTCCTGGTCTTGAGCCCACGCAGCACTTCAGCATTTGCCCTCTCCGCTTGACCGTTGCTTCTCGGGTGAGCAACAGAAGCGAAGCAGACCTTGGCGCCAAGATCTTGGATGTACTGCATGAAGGTGCGGCTCGTGAATTGTGTATCGTTGTCGGTGATTATCCTGTTAGGGATCCCGAAGCGGCAAACGATCGACCTGAAGAACTTGACTGCTGACTGTGCTGTCACCTTTCTCACTGCTTCCACTTCCGGCCACTTTGTGAACTTGTCGATTGCAACGTACAAGTACTCAAAGCCCCCGACTGCTCGGGGAAAGGGGCCGAGGATGTCGAGCCCCCAGACCGAAAATGGCCAGGATAAAGGGAATAGTCTGGAGAGCTTGAGCTGGTTGGTGTATCTGCTTGGAATGGAACTGGCACGCTTCACACTTGGTTACTTGTGCAGTTGCATCTTGGAGGGCTGTCGGCCAAAAGAAACCTTGTCGGAATGCTTTGCCGGCAAGTGCTCTTGCGCCAATGTGGTGACCACATATGCCTCCATGTATCTCTGCCAACAGCTTTTGTCCGTCTTCCCGGTGAATACACTTCAATTTCACACCGTTGTGTCTTCTTCTGTACAGCGTGTTGTCGACAAACTGGTACATACTTGACTGCCGGGCTACTCTTTCCGCTTCTTCTTGCTCTTCGGGAAGTTCTCCTGTCTAAAGGAAACGGACAATCTGCTGTGCCCATGTTGGAGCTTGTGGCTCGACAACAAGGACTAAAGGCAAATCTGCGGCTGCGGGAACATCTGCTTCTACGGCGAGAATCTGCGGCTGTGTCGGAGCTTGATGTTCCCCGGCAAGCTTTCCAGAGCAAAACTTGCCGGGAGCTTCTGCTTCAACGGAACAAACCCTAGGGCTTGCCGGAGCAGACTGCTCCTCAGCGCTCTTGGCGTTGATCTTGGGGACCTTCTTGGCCAAATGCAAATCAGCTGCTGCGGGAACATCCGCTTCTACGGCGAGATCCTGCGGCTCTGCCGGAGCTTGACGTTCCCTGGAAAGCTTGCCGAAGCAAAACTTGCCGGGAGCTTCTGCTTCAACGGAACAAACCCTAGGGCTTGCCGGAGCAGTCTGCTCCTCAGCGCTCTTGGCGTTGATCTTGGGGACCTTCTTGGCGACGGCTTCGGGAAGCTCTGCCGGCAAATAGTCACCAGAAATCAACTTCCTCTTCTTGCTCTGTCCAATTGATGGCATTACAGACGGTTGAGTCAGCTTGAGCACAAAGATCCCTGGTTCCACATGTAACTTAAGTGCGGCGCACTTTGATAGGCCATCGGCAATGGCGTTCTGAGCTCTTGGAACATGCTCCATCTGTAGGCCGTCAAAGTGCTCTTCTAGCTTTCTCACTTCGTCGACGTAGGCTTCCATCAACGGATTCTGATAGCTCTTGTTCACTTGGCGGACGACAAGCTGCGAGTCACCCATGACAATGAGCTTCTTGATTCCAAGGTCTGCCGCGATCCTGAGACTGGCAAGCAAGCCTTCATACTCTACAGTATTGTTTGTTGCTTGCTCCTTGGGAAAGTGCATCTGGACTACGTACTTGAGGTGCTCTCCGGTGGGTGCGACAAGCAGCACGCCAACGCCGGCGCCTTGTAGCGAAAAGGCACCATCAAAGTACATCAGCCACTCTTTGCTTGCTTCCTCGACGAGGATGCTCGTTTCTGGAATTTCTTCATCTGGTGTTGGCGTCCATTCTGCTATGAATTCTGCCAATGCTCTGCTTTGGATAGTTGAAGTACTCTCAAACTTGAGGCCAAAGCTTGACAGTTCCAGTGCCCACTCAACAATCCTGCCTGTCGCTTCTGGATTCTATAGTATCCTCTTCAGCGGAAAACGAGTGACAACTGTGATCTCATGTGCTTGGAAGTAATGGCACAGCTTTCTCGAGGCCATGAGAAGGCCGAAAAGCAATTTCTGCACGGCAGAGTACCTTGACCTAGCCCCCTGCAGAAGGGAACTGACAAAGTAAACTGGGCGCTGTACCATTCTCTTCTGTACCTCCTCGCGCGTCTGCGCAGATCCATCCTTGTCGGGACCGGAGCTTGTCGGGGAAGCCCCCTGCTTGTCACTGGATGCACCTGCCGTGGTTGCTGGCTCGTCATCTGCCTCCCTCTCTGCTACTAACATAGCACTAACCACTTGATTGGTTGCCGCTATATACAGCAGCAACTTCTCTTGTGGCTTAGGTGCGACAAGTAGTGGAGTAGAGGACAGGTATCTCTTCAAGTCTTGCAGCGCAGCCTCCGCTTCCGGAGTCCATTTCATTGGACCTGCCTTTTTCAATATTTTGAAAAACGGCAGGGCGCGCTCAGCAGACCTAGAGATAAACCTGCTGAGAGCAGCCATGCAACCGGCAAGTCTTTGTACATCCTTGACGCGCTTTGGTGCTTCAATATGCTCAATGGCCTTGATCTTGTCGGGATTGGCTTCGATTCCCCGCTGAGACACGAAGAACCCGAGAAGCTTGCCGGAGGGGACTCCAAACACGCACTTCTCGGGGTTGAGCTTGAGGCTGATCTTGCGCAGATTTGCAAAGGTCTCGTCTAAATCTTGAATCAGAGTCGCCTTCTCCTTGCTCTTGACCACTATGTCATCCATGTATCCTTCCACATTTCTGTGTATTTGTGGCTCAAGAGCGACATGGACTACTCTTGCAAATGTTGAACCAGCATTTTTTAAACCGAAAGGCATCCATATGAAATAGTACGTGCCACTTGGAGTGATGAATGCGGTCTTCTCCTCATCCTCTTCTGCCATGAAGATCTGATGGTATCCTGAGTATGCGTCAAGAAATGAAAGCAAATCACATCCGGCCGTGGAGTCAACAATCTGGTCAATGCGCGGCAAAGGAAATGGGTCTTTGGGACAAGCTTTGTTAACATCGGTAAAGTCGATACAAAGTCTCCATTTCCCGTTCGCCTTGCGCACGACTACAGGATTGGCCAACCACGTAGGATGGAGCACTCCTCTGACAAGGCCTGCTGCTTCCAACTTCTTGATCTCTTCTGCGATGAATTCTTGGCACTCCACTGCTTGCTTCCTGACCTTCTGCTTGACGGGCCGCGCATGAGGACAAACGGCAAGATGGTGCTCAATTACTTTCCTGGGAACACCGGGGATGTCAGACGGTTGCCACGCAAACACGTCGACGTTCGTCTGTAGGAAAGCAATGAGCGCGCTTTCCTATTTAGGGTCGAGAGTGGCACCGATGGTGAAGGTACCACCAGTGCCGTCCTCCTTGGCGGACACCTTCTTGGTCTCTGGCGGAGCTGCCATTGTCTTCTTACACTTGCCGGTGGAGCTCGATGGTGCGTCCTCGACGGCAGTGCAGCACTCTGAAGAGGTGCGCTTGCCGGAGTGGGCATCAGAACTCTTGCCGGACTTGGTCTTCTTCTTCCCCCCGGGAGCTTCAACGGCAGATGACTTGCGATCCGTTGCGGCTGCCACTTCCCGGTAGATCTTGTCGGCGCAGATAAGAGCATCCTTCTTGTCGCCAGGGACAGAGATGACGCTTATCGGGCATGGCATCTTCAGCACGTCGTATGCGTAGTGAGAGGCTGCCATGAACTTGGCGAGTGCTGGACGGCCGAGTATCCCATTGTAAGGCAATGGAAAATCGGCAACGTCAAAAGTGACCCTCTCAGTCCTGAAGTTCACCTCGCTGCCAAATGTTACTGGCAACGTGACCTTCCCCTTCGGCTTGCTCCTTCCCGGGTTGATTCCTTGGAATGTGCCGGTCTCTTCAAGCTCGCTGTCAGGGATCTGGAGTTTCTGGAGTACAGCGGAGGAGATCAGGTTCAAGCCGGCCCCGCCGTCAACTAACATCTTAGTGACCTTGAGGTTGCGGATAGTTGGTGAAACCAACATCGGCAAGCACCCGACCGCAGTTGTGCGATCAGGGTGGTCCTCAATATCAAAGATGATAGGCGTGCTGGACCATTTCAGAGGCTTGCGTGACTCGACAGGTGGTTCCGCCGCATTGACTTCCCGCACCCACTGCTTGAGTTGGCGGTGCGAAGTATGGAGAGAAGCACCACCGTCAACGCATAAGACCTCTGTGGCTTTCTGGAACTCCTGCTCACTAGTCTCGACATCATCCATGTCTTCGTCGTCGTCGTCATCTTCATTCTTGTCGCGGCCGCGGGGAGGTTTGTCTCCTTGCCGCTGCTTGGCCTTGCCGCGGCGTCCTCCCCGGCCGGCGCGCTTCTTGCCAGATTCTCCAGTGCCTGCTTGGGCCCTCTCCTTGTCGCGTCGCTCGTATTCAGCCTTTTGCTGCTGGACAAGCTGCTCGACCTTCTTGTAGCTCTGGAGGTCATGGCCCTTGGTGCGGTGGATCTTGTAGTACTGCTTGTCGGTGCCGTCCTGCTTGTCGGCAACCGCCACAGCCTGGCAGTTGGTGCATGCGGCAATCTCCTTGCCGGAGCTACCAGCTTTGGCTTTCTTGGCGCCACCTTCGTTGCCGGACTGCTCAATGACTAGCACATCTTTGCCTTTCTTCTTCCTGTTGTTCCGCCGCTGGTTTTTCTTTGCCGGGGCAGCATCCTTGCTGTCAGATTCTCCTACTCCTGTATTCTCTCCGAGGAGTTTCCTCCCTTCCTCAGCACGTGCACACTTGTCGGCCAGGGCATACAGCTCACTGACGTCTCTGATCCTGCACATCGCCATCTCCTCCCGCATCCTGCGGTTACGCACGTTCTGATGGAACGCGCTGATGACCGCGGCAGGGTGGACATCTGGGATGTTGTGCTGTACATGGGTGAATCTCTGAATGTACTTGCGCAGGGGCTCTCCTTCCTTCTGGGCGAGCAGATGAAGGTCACTCTCTTGGCCATGGGGTTTGTGGCCGCCTGTAAAGGCGCCGACAAACTGATGGCATAGGTCTGCCCAGGAGGATATGGAGTTGTCCGGCAAGTGCATGAGCCAGGACCTGACGTTGGGCTTGAGCACCAGCGGGAAGTAGTTGGCAAGGATCTTGTCGTCCCGCCCCCCGGCAGCCTGCACCGCAATGGTGTAGATGCCGAGGAACTCAGACGGATGCGACTTGCCGTCGTACTTCTCTGGTACGTCTGGCTTGAAATTCTTCATGCTGGGCCACTGGACTTGCCGCAGCTCACGAGTAAACGCAGGGCAACCTACCGCGTACGGCAAGTCGCCTGGTTCCCCGGGCGCATGCATGTCGACAGAGGGCCCAGCGCGCTGGTCCGATTGACATCGCACTTCTCTTCGGCGCTCGATGCGAGTACGAGCGTCTTCTTGCTGTCGTTCGTGAAGAACTTGGCGCTGATCGCGACGAGCTCGTGGATCTGATGACGCGGTGGAGTCGCTGTCGAGGTGGATCCGGCGAGTCGGCGATCTTGGCCTTCGGGGCGGAGAGTGCACAGTGGTTGCACCCCCACCGGTCTTGTCGCCACCGGCTTGTGCCTGGCTGACTTGCCGCGGCTGTGACGTGCTCGGCTGCCGTTGAGTGTCGCCGTTGGCGAAGCCGATGAGACTCTGAATGGTGGCCCTCCATTCGTCGATCTTGTCTGCCGTTGGAGGGTAGTCCAGGAGCAGTTGAGCTCGCGCCAAAGCTTCTGCTGTAGTGGCGGGTGGCAGTGGCGAACGGTGCGAGGAGCGGGATATGCTCGGACTTCTAACTACGTTAGAAGGAGCAGTATCCCGTCCAGGTGACCGTGCCTCGCTCGTGCCAGCATGTTGGCGTGCATGCTGGTCTTGAGCACTCCGAGATCCACCAGCCCGATCTTGGTCCAGCAAACGCATGGTACCGTGAGTACCATGACGCTGCCGGTCCTGCGCCTCCTGAGATGGGCGCGGTGCATGTACGGACGCCGAGGTCTTGGAGTGCGCCCGGTCGTCGTGGGAGGCGTAGCCGCTGATGGGCAGCGCAGCCTTGTCCTTGGACCTGGCAGCACCGTGAGCTCCCTCGTCGACGCCCGTTCTTCCGCCGGCGTCTGCCCCATCAGCCGTTTGCTCCGGCGGTGGTGGGTTCGGCACGGACGGAGCAGCCGCCTCCGAAGCCTTCTTCTTCGGTGGCATATCGATGAAGATGATGAAGATCTAGCTCGCGTGAACGCCGGATCTGGT
>NC_041386.1:85699165-85709687 GCF_002162155.2 Triticum dicoccoides
CATGAGCATCTATGGGACCGGCGGACCGAGTCCCTTTCGGTTCGGCGGGGGCGAGGGTCGCACGAAGAGCGGATCGAGGCGAAGCACACGAGCAGTTTACCTAGGTTCGGGCCGCACGGATGCGTAAAACCCTACTCCTGCTTTGTGGTTTGTATTGAGTTCTTGCTCGGGAGCGCAGAGTGCTACAGTACACCCCAGCAGCTAACGAGACCGAGCGTGAGCGTTCTCTTCCTCCTCCCCTTCTACGTTGCGCATGGGCCTCCTTTTATATGCTCAAGGGGTCACCGACAGGTGGCAACGTAGACAAGGGTAAAAATGGAAAGGGGTTGCGGTTGGTACAACTACCTGCTACAGTGTATCATACCTAACCCTGACGGCAGGGGACAAGGGAATTAAATGCCCGTCTGTGTCGCCTAAATAGTGCAAAAGGGACCGTCAGGGACGCCACCGCTCGCCACGATGGCAATCTTGTCAGCGCCGCTTGCCACCGCGCGCCGCTGGCTGCACAGCCTCCCGCCACGTACGCCTGGAAGGGTCCCAGAGCGACACGTTGGTGGATGTGCTGGAGCGCGGGCACAGAGTGGTGGCTTTCCGCGGCAAGCGCCTTGCCGCGGTCGTTGTCTTGTCGCGTCTGGGAGCTTGTCGCTCACCGGGCCTTGCCGGGACGCGTGGCGCGTCGCGGCAAGTTCCTTGAGATGCCTTGGTTGGCCTTCCCGGCAAGCTCCTCTTGCCGGGGTCTTGTCTCCTTAGGCGCCTTGCCTTGGTTGGCCTTCCCGGCAAGCTCCTCTTGCCGGGGTCTTGTCTCCTTGGCTTGGATACTTTGTTCTTGAATGGCTTCAAAGGAACCACCGAGGACCTTGGCGGTCACCCAGCAAGCCTTGCCGCGAGATGCTGCGACTGCCCGTGCACAAGTTCGGGATACTAGGGTACCCCTACTCTAGTACACCGACAACTTATAGCCCATTTGAGATTTGTAAGAATGTGTAGCCCATTTTTGAATTCTAATGGAATTTACTACAGCCCATTTACAGTTGTTAAAAGTACATCCCATTTCAACCAACCGTTCAAAATAGATTTCAATAAAATTTCCCACATTTTGGTGGGATCTGAAATATTTTTATCCCGAAATTTCTAGTCAGATTAAATACAATTTCAATATAAATTAATATTACGTAAAAATCCAACAAAACATTGCGCTCGCAACAATTAATGAAATTAAAATTTTCAATATCCAAAAATAATATTTTATAAAGTAATCACGTGTTTGGTGCATTTTTTTATAGTTACTGCCCAGTTTTTATAATTACATCCCATTTATTTTTCTTAAAGCCCATTTTCTTGTTAAACCTAATGCATCCCTCCTAGGAAAGATTTGCAGCCCAGCGGGGCGGAGAATAACAACTTGACCTTGCCTGGGTATTCCTAAAAAAGTATAGCTGGGCTAGCCATTTTGAGCTTGAAAAAATTAATATGTGGGCTGGATATCTGGCCTGGACTAGACGGGCCACAGCCCGCCCAGTTAATACCTGCAGCGATGTTTTCGTTGTTGTTCAGAGGAGAAAAATTAATATCTGGGCTAAACATCGAAAAACTCTGCAGTGCTCACACCTCAAAAACACAAATACTGCTCGAGCTGCTTGGTCCCAGCCGTCGGCCGCTTCTTGTGCAATTCTCCCGTTTATTGACTAGTACTACATAGGTTGACAATGGTGTGGGACCGTGATGTCAGGAAACCAGGGGGAAGCAAAATAAATAACTCCAGCGAGCGCTTCCACCTCTGCCTCGTTGTCTCCCGTGGAAACCCCTTTCCTCCCTTTTTTTGCTCGGGCAAGGACCAATGCATGCAGCACGTCCATGCGGTTATTAGGCAAGAAATAAAAGCGCTTTGCATGCTATGAATTACGATGTCCTGCATGGGTAGCTAATAAGGCATCCTCTTAACTGCTGTGATTAAATGTTGTGTTTAGAAGAGAGAAATATTCTTCTTTTCCACCAATCTGCTTGCACCTAGGTCGTGATGCACCTTCTAATACGACTTATTCACCTAGACGGAGGGAGTATAGTTTTATACATATATATATATATATAATAAGGAGGCACTTGCGTACGTGAGGCTATGGACCTGATGGGTCCCCATTGCCTTCCTCTCCAAGTAAAGTCATCTCCTTGCCCGCGCGCGCTTTTCGCCCGAAACAGTCAGCGTCGCCCGCCCCGCTTCTCGGTGCAGGCGATTGCTCCGCCTTGAAACAACACAGTGCCGTCCGTCCGTCCATCTGCCGCCCACATTAATGATACGCGGTTGCCGAGGCGGCTACTCCGGCACCACACATCCGTCCCTCCGCCCGCCCACCATTTCTATATAAACTGCTGCGCCGACCATAGCCGCAGTCATCCGCATTCGTTCCCTTTCTCGTGTCCACACCACTACTGCCCACCATGGCTTCCTCGCTCTCCAGCGCTCTTCAGGACGGGCGGACGATGGACCACAAGGAGATGGCAGCCATTGCTGCCGACCGGCTGGCCGGCAGGCATCCGGAGGACGACGATGTCCCAATGGAGAACATGGTAGTCGACGATCCGGCGCCAACCCCCTCCGCCGCGCCATCCTCGCCGGTGCATTGCACCATGACCATTGGCGAGGCTCGTGTCCAATATATGGACAGTGTGAGGCAGATGCGTCAGGAGCAGTTCCGGGAGGCACAGGCCGACACCGCCTACAACCACCATCTCCTCCAGGAGCACCTGTAGGCGGAGGAGCAGATCACTGCGGAGTAGGAGGCGCTGCTCGACTCGTATCGCTCCGCCCGCAAGGGCCGCCTCGAGCGCTGGCGGGACCGCATGCGGGTGGCGGAGGCTGCGGCCGCCTACAAAGAGGCTAGCAAAGAGGGCGATGAAGCGGGCGAGGCGCTGTTTGGCGAGGCAGAGGATGAGGTAGAGGATAATGCCGGCTCCGACGAGTCCCCGCTCCGCTGGCGTCGACGAGGCCCTGCTCCGCCGAGGCCCCGCGGCGCCAACAACGAGGCAGAGGACACTACCGGCTCCGCCGAGGCCCCGCCCCACCAACAACGAGGCAGAGGACATCACTAGCTCAGCCAAGGCCCCACCCTGCCAGCAACGCGGGGGAGGATTTCCACCGCTCCGCTGAGGTGCCGCCCGCCGGCAACGAGACAGAGGACATCGCCGGCTCCGCCGAGGCCCCGCCCCGCTGCCAACGAGGCCGCGCCACACAGAAAACAAGGAAGAGTAGAACACGGTAGGTCGCCGCCGCTCGGGTCCAAGTAAGGCCACCGCTGCTACCCTCCTGTTGAAGCCAAGCTAGGCGGGTTGACCATTGACGGCCGGTTAGCTTCTTGGCGGCAACATGGAGTCGGGGAGTTCTGCTGGAGAATAACACTGCTTCTACTTAACTGCTGGTGCAGTTGGTTGACTGACACGTGGGCCCAACAGGCCACATGTCAGTTACGCAACTGCACCTGCAGTTAAGTCACTGAAGCTTCTGTTCGGCTCAGCGGGACACAGGTGGGTTGCTTCGGTTAATTAATTATACCTCCAGCGCACCCCTTTTTAGTTGAAGAATGTATGAAATGTAATGAAAGCTGGCATGTTTATATGAAATCCGCCCGTGTATGAATGAATTTATTTCGATTAGTTCAAATTCTTGTATCACTGGCATTGGATGAACATGCAAAACAATATGTACTAGCATTATTCCCAGGGTGATCACCTTGTTTGCAGCAGTTTCACATGTACTCCCTCTGGTCCTTTCTAGTCTGCATACAAGTTTTGTCTGCAGCCAAAGTATCTCTACTTTGACCAATATTATACAAAAAAGTATGCACTTTCACAATGTGCGAAGTAAAAAGGAACAGAAGGAGTACAAAGAGTTTGAGCAGGTTTTTAGCGTTTCTGTACATTGCAATCAAACACACAGGCCTGGCAATTCATAGAGAACACTCAAGACAATCGATGATTATGCATCTAAGCGACTCACATGTCAGAGGCAATATTTACTTCACAACTAAAGAATAAAGAAAAAATTTAAGTGAATCCTTATTATAACACGCACACAAATTTTGGGCACTTGTATTCGACTTAAGTCAGTGTGCCACCGTATCTCGTATACTTACTACTCCCTCCATCTAGGTGTAATAAGTCATGTTAGAAGGTGCAACGGGACCAAGGTGCGTGCGTGTGCGCGCGCGCGTGCGTGTGTGTGTGTGTGTGTTAGAGAGAGCGACAGATCGATCTACTCCTACAGAGAGATGTTGTGTAGTGTACGATTTTCGCCGCGAGAGTCGGTGCGTCCTCTCGTTTCTGGGCGTGGCCGGTAGGGACATGCGGACAGCTGCCACGCCAGCTCCTGACCAGCCTGGCCCACCCAAAGCCCCTCCATCCCCGCGCGCGCTTCCCGCCCGAAATGGTCAGCGCCACTCCAAAGAATCGGTGCCGCATTCATGCCCAGGCAGAGCGGACGCGACCTCTCACTGGCGCAAGAGTGATGGTTGCTTCGTCTGTCCTACTTACTGCTGGATCTATCTGATTTGATGGCTCATTGGTCTATATTACTGAGGTGGTAGGACTGCTGGATGTCCCACGCTTTCGGCGAAAGGAGGTATACTACTACTACTAGATTACAATTTTCTCCATTCTTACAGCGGAGGCGTGGAAGAGCAGTGAAAACACGCAGGCTCAGTGATTACATGGCCCACCTCACACTATCACCGTGAGACACCTAACTCTTTACATAGTACTCCCTCTGTTCCTAAATATTACTAGATGAGTCCCGGCGCGTTGGCGCGTTATAGCGGTATATCTCTCTGCGCAAAATTATCGATTTCATAGAACAAAAAAAAAACTCTATAACCGCATGACAAATGTGGTAGCCAAACTAAATAAACTCCCATCATCATTTAGATCATCCCACATAAGGAAAAAAGATCAGCCAACTCCTACTGCATAATGGGATTATATTTTTCTTTTTGACATGTTAATGGGACTTAAAAGCTCACTTACATGCATGCTACCGGTGCATGCTTGCATGCAGACATGTTGATGTGATTTAAAACCCACTCACATGCATGTGGCACGGTATTTCTGCATGCTTGCATGTGGCTTAGTGCGGAGCCTCTCAACGTCAAGATCAGACGGCTATTATGGACTAATTTACTTCATCTAACGGCTACATCAATTTTGATGACGTGGCTCAAGGAGAGGATAGAGAATTCCTAGTAGTGGGGGCTAGCTATTACTAGTAGATATAAGTCTTTGTAGATATTCCACTACATACGGAACAAAATGAATGAATCTACACTTAAAATGCATCTATATACATCCGCATGTGGTTCATGGTGAAATCTCTACAAAGACTTATATTTAGGAACAGAGGAAGTACTAGTATAGTACGTACTGTAATTTATCAGCGAGATAAATTTGTACAATGCTATGAAGCTTCCAGCTTCTGTTACATGTATCTTGCGTCCAAGGTTGCCCGTTGCAACATTTCATCAAATACAAAGGAGACTAACATGCATGCTATTGCATCTCAATGATTGACAGATCATAGCAAATATGTACTCCCTCCATTCCAAAATAAGTTTCTCAACTTTGTGCAAACTTTAGTACCAAGTTGTACTACTACTAAAGTTGACACTTATTTTGGAACAGAGGAAGCTAAAGAAAAAACGATCCATGCAGTCCCTAGCTCTTGAACCGTGAACCCTGACCAGGCTTCAATTTGCTGGCAACGTTAGCTAATAAATGAAGTTTGCAACCTTTTGACCATCGGATCATTTTGTGCAGTTTCACCAAAATCGAGATGAGCATCCCCGTGGCAAAGAAATTGAACAAGCGTGATTATAATAAGATTACTGGGACTAGTTGATGAGACATAAACTCATCACAAATAAAGTACGTAGAAGCCAATAGAGGTATGTGCGGGGCAAAGAAGTAGAGAAATATCCACAGGGAGTGATGTGGGCAGCTGGAGCAGTGGTGCAAGCCGGCTGTAAAGGGAGTTGTACCTGAGGGACGTAGCTCAACCTTGATGAGGGAGGCGGCAACTGCCCACATCATGGCAGTGAGCAAAGGACGAAGGCAACCTCATCGGCTTTGTGAGAGAGAACGGCGGGGACCCTTGATCGGGACGTGCCGACAGTGGGTTTTCGCCGTCGGCGACGGCCACCACATCTACACTAAGCATCCACCCCTTCCCCAAGCGGACGTGATCCGCCGGGATGTTAGAGATGTGGCCACAATCGTTTTGTGCGAGAGAGTGTGAAGAGAGCAACCCCAGCAAGCAACCGTGTAGGCTGGCCCGTCCTGACTATGTATATAGTGGAGCGGTTTCCTTTTCTCTCCATATGAACCTATCATATTGCATACGTGCCATTGAAGAAAAAAAACTTTATTTATAAATGATGCGGCACCTACTACTCGTTCTCCTATAACCTTGCGCTTGGCATCTCCAAAATATTGACCTTGCGATTGGCTCTTCGCCTCTTCAGGAAGTCGAGCAATAAAGGTAGTGCAGTATATATCGTTCTGGCTATATGAGACCGAATGAATTGCTGCACGTCCACCACATGGGCGAGGGTCGAGGGGCGAGGGAGAGTGCTACATACGAAGCAAAATGAGTGAATCTACACTCTAAAATACGTCTATATACATCAGTGTTTGGAGTATGTACTAGTAGTTCATATTGAAATCTACTAAAGGACATATATATTCCAAACAATATGATATAATCTCTATAACCAAGGTAGTAGGGACAAGGGGTAAACGGAGGGAGTAGTAAATTTTTCTCCTCGTCCTGCGAGCCATCGCGCGCATGGGCGAGGGAGCGGGCGTAAGGCGTAGTAAGCAAGCTTCACCTCATCCTGCGAGCCACCGCGCCCGTGGGCGGGGGAGACGGCGTACTAAGCAAGCTTCTCCTCGTTTTGCAAGTTAACGGGACACATCAAAAGTACTCCAGTGTATAGAGCCTTGCCTCTAAGGTAGGCCCCACATGGTTTGCCTCTTTTTTAACATAACACGTCAAGTCGCAATTTGTTTGTTCACCCGTGGTAGACGATCCTCCCTCCACCAAGTGGACAACCAGTACACGTGCCAAATTACCATGTGGGCTGCCTTTTCATACAGGAATGAGCTCCACCGTGTACCCGAGAGGGTGTGGTTGGGAAAGAGACGGGAGTACGTGCGCCGTGCATGCACCTCTTCTCTTCGTGCACGTCCCCCACCTACGTGGGTGTGTGAGAGAGATACAGACCACGTTTGTGAGTGTTTTTTGTTTTGGGGTGGGGGTGGGGTGGGGGTTGATTTCGTGAATTATTTGTGGGAATATGTGTCGATGACATCTCAAATAAAATTTTGCATGCAATGTGTGTGAAATGGAGGCCTATCCATATCATACATAGAGGGTCGGGCAATCCACGAGAAGAGAGGGAGGGGTCATAGCTATCGATAGAGTCGAAGAGAGGTTCAAGTGGCTGGGTGCGAGATCGATGAAGAGACCCATCGAAATTGTGTGTGTGTACAAGTCAAAGATATAGGGCGACTGGCCTACTGGAACGTTAGAGGGCACACGTCAAGTTTGTGTGTGGCAGGGAGACATGACTAGAGCGCTCGATGTATCGGTGTGTGTGGGGGGGTGGTGGTGGGAGGGGTAGGCAGAGGCCTAACTATAGAGGTAGAACGACTCGTATATGTGTTGAGAAGGAGAGACCCAACTATGTCTTGAGGGAGATCGGTCGACATCCATACATAACTGAAGGATGGGAAATATGATGGGAGAGAGAGGGAGGGAGAGGGAGGGAGAGGGGTAGAGTGCTAGATGGGTGATGGTGTTGCTTCTCGAAGATGGTGGGAGAGGCCTACTAGACAAACTGAGGGTGGAACTGCAATGTTATCAATAAGAGTGGGGATGTGTTTCTGTGTGTGCCTGTGCGTGATAGATCTGTCGGGATGCATCCATGGATGATGAAGGGGAACCATGTGTTTGGTAAGCAAACCTAACTAGATCGGTAGATCAATTGTTGTTTGTCGGAGGAAGGGAGAGACACAACTAATGAGGTAGATCGATTGACGTGTGGGTAAAAATGAGTTATAAGGACCTAGCTAGCTATATGTATAGCGAGAGATCGGTCGGTGTACATCCATTTGTTAGAGGCAAATAAGGCCCAGCGAGACGGATAGACAGAGAGAATGGAGCTAGGAGGTGGTGCGAGAGGCCCAACTACTAGCTAGATAGGGGGAGGAGTGTGCGGTTGTAAGAGCGATGAAAAGAGGGGCGAGAGTTTACACGTGTGTCTGACCGTATGAGAGACACGAGGCAAGGACACATAAAGGAGGAGATTGAAGGTGTGTTTGTATGTTGTGGGCAGGCATCGCTGGAGAGGTTTATCGATCGGTGTGTGTCGGAAAGGAGTTGTGGAGACTCTGGGAGAAGGACCTAAAGAAAAAAATGAATGTGCCCGGTGGATAGAATGTCGAGGGAGGGGGAGGGCGAGGAGGGCGTGTGCATGCACGAGAGATAGTTAGTGGTAGCTACAAAGGTTAGAGGATTTTGTGGGTGTAAGAGACTAACAAAGATCATAATTTGATATGGAAGCGGATTCATATATTTGAATAGGAGATCATAGTGTTTTAAACATTGCATGCATGAATATAGCGGTGATACACATGATGTGCACATGTTATACCATAATGTGATAATGCATGGTGTTTGCAACTCACAGCTAAATGCCGAACAATCTAAACCTTACTATACATCAAACAATCTCACATTTTATTTGAATTTGTGATAATGTGTTGCGTTTGCAGCTAACAACTAAATATCGAACAATCTAAACAATACTATATATCGAACATTCTCACATTTTATTTGAATTTGTGGTAATGTGTGGTGTTTGCAACTCACATCTAAATACTTGTAGGCGTAGGGGGTGGGGCACCATACATAATGTGATAAACACATTATAAATATGAGACATGGTTTAGATTATGAAGATCTAGCTAGAGCTAGAAATGTAATGTGATTTGAAATCAAATCAAAGTGGATTCAAAAAATCTAGTTCGAGTTCATATAGTACACATAGTTCATATGTAACTCGAGACTAATCATGTGGTGTGATGTGAAGATAATACACAAACGATGGTTTAACTTGACTATAATGATGATTGTAGATCTTATTAAAACAGATAAACAAATTCAAATGCCTTGACTTCACAACAATCATTACTGTAGATCTTATTCAAATAGAGAAACAAATTCAAATTTAGTTCATATTGAAGCGGTAGTATATGCGTTTGGAATGCACTAAAATGTTCATTTGACTAGTAGGTTGCATGCATTATACACGTAGCAAAATATTTTAATTGAACATAACATGAATTCAAAGTTTTGAATGACATTTGTAGGGCGCATTGATTTGGTACAGTACATGTTAGGCTTGTCCGGAAATTTCAACCCGCTCCTTGTTAGCCTGAAATATTTAAGATATATCTTTGTCTCGTTGTGCTCTGACAACTCCCTCCATCTCAACCCGCGTCTTGCTATTCCGAAATTACAAAACGCGCGAAAACTCCCACCTCCTATGAAATCCTGACACGTGAAATGCTCGTGGTACCCCTGAACCGAAAGAACCGCCTCAAATCGGTGGGGGTACTTTTGTAACTTACCCCACATTTCGGACAAGCGCGTCTCTAAGCCATGGTTCCCCACTGCCATCCCATCCGCCCACCCATTCGTACACCGAGGCCACGAAAACCCGCGACAAAACCCCACACCCTGCTTCGTCCGCCACCCAGCCGGAGCCTCTTCCCCGACGACGTCGTCCACAGCAACACCTCAACATCCCTCATCCACCGTACCGGATGAGGATCCGTCGTCGATCTCATCATCCCGCCAGTTCAGCCACCCCATCCTCCACCTCCAAGGAGCTGCCCCAATGTTCCCCTCATCTTTCGTGCCACCTCCATTCCCACACCACCGTCTTCACCTGCACCACCGGAAGAGCATCACCATCACCGTTTCCTTGGATGAAGTTGCGGCCTAATCGGCGCCACCAAAGAGGTTGTACACTAATCGCCGCATTTTCTTCTTGATTCAATCTCATGGTGCTACCGGCGCTCGGTCCCGAGCCGACACGGCGCAGCTCCATCCACGGTGGTGTCGCCGGCCACTTCCTCCACGGTGTCGCTCCCTCGGTGGCGACGTCCACATCAGTAGGACCTGCTGCTGCTTTAGCTCTCGCTCGCGCTGCTGCTCTGCTCTTGCTCTCGGTCCCCTGCCTAGTCTGCTCTTGCTATTGTTCTTGCTCGAGCTGTTGCTCTCGCTCTTGCTCTTGCTTGCGATGCTGCTACGATTTAGCTACACTTCACTTTGATGCCGCCGGGGTGAAGGAAGAACCAGCCGCAGCGGGGAGGGGGCTCGCCGGAGAGGTACCCCACTATCTATCTTATGGTTCAGGATGGGGGTGGTGGTCGCTGGCAGTGGCGGGGCGTTGGCGGGGTGGTGGCGTGGGGA